>NW_023481223.1:0-2021 GCF_013731165.1 Rhagoletis pomonella | reverse complement strand
TTTATTAAGCAATAGTTTGTAATAGTTTGGAACAATTGTTACGAATTATCACGGCTTGGCGGTTTAATACGAAAAAACTGCAAACAAATTTATAAAAAAGGGATAAATTTAGAGAGAAAAATAACAGATAAAGTTTCTACAGGATAAAGAATACAATTTTCCAGGAAGAAATATACATATATATCTGTGGACATTTTAAAGAACAACTTAATCCTATAGTTTACGGACAAACAAAATAGCAAATGTCGAATGTTTTCTTTTAAATAAAATATACTATACTGACGGTAAAAAAAGCTTTGTCATATGATGTGGAACAATAAAAAAATTATTTTGGTTACCCCGTCTCAATGGTTGCTACTCCACAAATTTAATGGGAATAATTGTAGTAGAAGCTCATCTTTGGTAAGTTCAGTTAGAAATCCATTCAAAAGTTTTGAAAAATATATGTTTTTTTCCTATTTTGTTATTTTGTTATTTGCAGTGGGAAGACATAAAGCATTTTTGTACGTACGAGCTTCAGAATGTTCAGATTCGCGGGGATTACAAGGAGCTGCTTCAGCTAACATTTGCTTTTCTAGGTTGTACTAGTGGTTATTTTCGAACATGCGGTCCAACATCCCATGCGCGGTTTATGTCGAAAGCTATTTATTGCCTGAAGATATTTCTTTTTCGAGAACAGTTCAAACTGACGCCAAGAGAATTTAATAGTTTACGAGATATTTGCATTTTCCTCATTCGCCTTTATATGAAAGCTTGGCACCAGTGCATAAATCCCATTAGGGCTCGAATGCAAGATTTAAAATTTTTACAAAATGCAATTGAGTACGCCCAAACTGATGCAGTGGTATCCAATGCGGTTTTGAAAAAGTTCAAGTCATTTATGGTACTTAATGCCGGAGACAACATCTTTAGCGTTTTTGATAATGATGTGCCAGTGGAGGAAAAACGAGAAGTGGTGAAGGCACTGCAAGCAGTCCTATTACTTGAAAATAAGGATCATAATATAAATACATAATACATTCAATAAGTACCATTGTTTCAGTTTTACAAGTATAAATGTATCCCGCAGAAACTTCCAAACCTTATCTAAAAATCAAATGTTATTTTGCTATCTCAATTTATCTTATTTTATCAACTTTTTTGCTAGCCAAAGCTTGATAATTTGTAACAATTGTTAAAAAATATTTAAAACTATTGCTTAATGAAACAAACCTATTGTCAGCTGTTTTTCTAATTGCGATGTGCATAACATGCCACTGGAAATGATATTTTAATTTATTTTACAATCAAATGTGCTGTACAGTATCGATACGTTGCTTGAATCCAATGTCATTTACAAAATTTGCTATAACTTTTCTATTTTCAAATCGATTTGCAAAAAATTTGGATCTATATACTTTGAAATCAAATAAGCTTTAATATAGCATAAAAATAAGAACAAAGAGTTTGCAGCTTTTAGGTGTAATTCACAGTAGAATAACGATGCGACTTAAAATTGAGTCCGATTTCACTAATAAATTGGCAGATAACTCTTAAACTGATAATTTGATTGCAAAACATTGTACAGCAGGTTCGTAGGGATTTCAAAGACCTTTAATCTGGTGGAGATCTTTTTGTGGTGTGATAATCACAACCGGATATTTTTGGAAAAAAATTGAAAATGCTGTTTTCTCAATTTGAAAAAAACGATAATTTCGCAAATTCTTAAAACCTATTCTACTTTTTTAATTTTTGACCTCATATTCAGATTGTGTAGGTTATTTTACATGGCAAATGACTATACAATTCACGACTTTCAACTATTTTGTTAAAAAAAATTTTCCCAGAATGCATATGGTTTTCTAAATTTTCAAATGCAACGCGCAAGTACTTAGAGTTATCATATTCGAATAAAATTTTGCACAGCTTATTTTTAGACCAAAACACATCTTTTTCCGCCCGGCAAACCAAATTTTATTTTTAACGAACGGTCTAATGTTGATGCTGGAAAATTTGGGTCCTGCGGGAGTAGCGTACCTAAC
>NW_023481222.1:0-2022 GCF_013731165.1 Rhagoletis pomonella | reverse complement strand
ATACACAGAAGCAAGTTCATGCTACCAAAATCGATGTCGTATGCATGCCAGTATAAATGTACTTTCATTTCCATTTAACACATGTGATTTCTAAGAGCGCATGCGTTCTCTAACCCAGGGGTTCCCAAAACTTTTTTCACCTCGGCACCCTTGTTGTGCTAAAAAGTTTCAGGGCACCCCTACTCTTCAAATGTCTACGAAAACAATAAAACACAATGCAAGCTTTATGCTCCTTCAGCTTTAATGTGAGGACTGAAATTGTTTTGATGATTTCATTATTTCCTTTAAGTTTATTGGGAGCTTTGACAATTTTAGCCTGAAATCATCTGACGCTGAAAGCTTGCTGGTGTATTTGTTTTTAACCGACTTCTCAAAAAGAAGGTTATCAATTCGTCGGAATATTTTTTTATTATTTTTTTTTTCTGTGTATGTTACCGCCTAACTTTGGACCACGTTAACCGATTACTATAATTCTTTTTTAAAGGAAAGGTGTTACCTGACAGGTGGTCGAATTTGGTTTAAATCCGATCATTGGATCATGAATAGATTAACGATAATCTTAAATTCTTAGAAGGGAATTGAAATCGGTTTTTTTTTTTGCTTAAAAATTACTTGTTTATGTAAGCATTTGTTGAAAATGTAGTCTCACATAGAAATGTAGAAGTAAGGCCCCTATCATGAGTTGCATTCGACTGTGGTCGAAAGTGCTGATCGAACGAATTTTCATTTGGTACGCTCATTCGATGAAGACTAGCGCTATTGTGAATTTCGCTCGGTTAGGTTTTTTACAATAGTATATTTTTCACCGCTGAGAAGTTTTGTTTACAAATCGAGCAAACTAAATAGCGTGCTTATACATATGTATGTAAATTTGTGCAAATTAAAATGAAATAAAAAAGAAAGCGAGTTTATAAAACGTGGTGAAAATTAGTACAACGGAGTTCTGGTTCAACGATTCGTCAGGATGAGAGCTTGGTAAACTGGCCAGTAGTGCGATTCACTAACTTTTAACAATGCGACTTGTCCAGATGTCAGCTAACAATTTTTGTTGTTTGCAGTAACGATTGTGCGATTCATTAACTGTGCTGCCGCTAATGGAAACAAATCCGTTGCATATGCCTAGGCGCTCGTGTGTGCACAAAGTTGACAAGCATTTTATATGGAAGAAAAAGTGCAACACCCTCCACAACACAATTCTAAAAAATCAACGGTAACTTTTAGCGACTTGAAACTTGCACTTTATCAGACTAAAAAAGAACGGGCTACAAAACTGCATACCCGTAAATCTTATAAAGATCCTGAATAAAAAGTTCGAAATATTTATAAACATTTTTTTTAAGTTTGATTTTTTGGTGGGATTTTGTGCAAGCTTTGAAACTTTTGTGGTTTCTGTTATTATATAGTAGAAGGAACTATTAAAAATAAATAAATACACATAAGTAGCAAACAACATAATTTTGAATTTTTCTGCCAAATTTTGCTCGCAGCTGTAAAAAAAAAGTTTACGAAAAACATTCAACATTAAAAATATTGTTACTATGTATTTAAAAAGAATCACTGTATGCACATTTTGTACATATGTAGTTATTTTGAAGACTGATTTTATTATGCTAGTGTAATGATGATTAATAAAGAAATATTTAAATATGGACATACATATATGATATTTATACTTTTAACGAGCGCTGTACACGTATTAAATTGAAAAATTTAATTATTCAATTCCTTTAAATTCAAGGCATATTCAGTTCCTGTAAAATTAAAAAAATAGACTTATAACCTTTTAACTTCCAGTTTTCTATATTGCTTTACGCCCTATTGGAAAACTATAACCGGAATCCATATAGACAAGTTTTAACGAACTATTTTTCGTGCTATTTACTTTATTTTTCTTGTTTTTAATAGTGTATTCTGTGTGTGTGTATTATTTAAACAAAATTCAACAAACTTTCGTAAAACTTCAAGTTTTTAATACGAATAATAACAGAATTATGTATGCAGTTTTGTAGTCCATTAAATTTT
>NW_023481221.1:0-2022 GCF_013731165.1 Rhagoletis pomonella | reverse complement strand
ATGATGCAGTACATTTTCCACTTGAGGAAACCGCAAAAGCGCTGAATATATAAATGAAAAAATACTAGAATGTGTACATACTTATTTGCCCTCGAGGAGGCCAAACAAAAAATGTTTTTTTTTTTTTAAGTAAAACCAAATATTGCTGCCGCCCACTGTGCGTTTTGCCAAGGGGGAGGCTGCAACAGTTTGTCTCCAGGGTGTCATTCGTCAAAAACAATATCAAAGTCGGGTAATTTTTTACAAGTATTTCTTCTTTAATTGGAAACAGATTCCAAGTAAAATATGTCAAAGAAAACCCCAAAAAAATATGTGCAAAATCGAAACTGTCATTATAATAAACATTCCATTTTATTTTTTTGCCGCTTGATTTCTTTCTTTGGAACAGCTGGTGTCGCGCGTGAAGGGTTTAAGGCCATGATTGTGAGTTCAAGAGAGGGAGGGAGCTCGCCTTAAACTGCAACTAATAAGCATCTAAAACACTGGTATTTTTTACTTAATTAAATATTTTCAATTTAATTAATGCCAGAACATGACAGCAGTTTTAAAAGTTTTGGGTACAATATGTGAGTATGTTAAAACAGATTTCGAAAGCCCGAAAGTCGAGCCAAATATGTATGTTCATAGATGCATACATATGTATGTATGTATGTATTTAGTTTTACAAAAAAAAGCGATATTTCATAAAACATACATACATAAATAAGTACACGCATGGATTAGAGTGTCCCCTCCTAATATTAAGAAAAAACTTTTATTTGTAAAATATTTTTTTAAACTGTAAATATGTACACTAGGTATACGGCATTTCGATGACGTGATAAGATGCCATGTGATGTGATGTCTGGTATTGCGATGCAATGTGATGTTATGTCAAATGATGTCATATTATGTGATGTTCTTTCATATGATGTCACATTATGTGTATCGATAACAGTATAGGATAGTAGTAGTAACATCAATAAAAATATCGAAAAAAACCGATAAAACAAAAACGATAAAATATATAGATAGCAAAATTGATAACAAAATCGATAAGAATACCGATATCAAAATCGATGAAAATATCGGAAAAAAACGAAAAAAAATATCGATAACATAATCTATGAAAAATATCTATAAAATATCTATTATTATATCGATAAATGCCGAGAATACCGCAAGTCCCAAAATAGTTCCCAAGGTTGAAACCGTGACGTGATGAAATGTGAAGTGATGTGATAGAATGTCATGTCATAGATAGTAGTAACATCAATAAAAATATCGAAAACAAAACGTAAAACAAAAACGATAAAAAATATAGAAAATCGATAAAAAATATCGATAAAATATCGATTATTATATCGATCAATGCCGAGAATACCGAAAATCCCGAAATAGTTCCCAAGGTTGAGTCTCTGTGTCTCTATCTGTATCCTTTTCTTAATAATTACCTTTATTTTAATCCTTCTTCCTCTATCTTCATCTTTACTTTTATCGGTATCCTCATACTCGTTTTTTTCTCAATATTTATCTTTGATTTTACCCTTATGTTTATCACTTATTTCATCTACATATTCCCTTTTGGCCTTATATGAGTTAAGTGTTTAAATTTTCCTTAATCTTCATTTTTGCATTTATTGTATTTATTTGTTTTTGTTTATATTTGTATTTTTACCTTTGCATTTATACTTTTCTTTATCTATTTACGTACTCACCTTTACTTTAATTCTTGTATTGGTCTTTATCTAGATTTTATTCTTTAGCCTTTTATTAGCACGTTTTTGCATTTGCATTTATTTAAGAAGCGCTTGATTCCGTCCTAAACATTTCCGTGTGCAATTTCCGTTGAATTTGCCAATTTACTCCCAATCAACCAACCGCCGCTAGAGAAGTTCCACTTTAAAAAGTTGTGAATGCTGAAATGAAAATGCGAAGTCATTTTTTTCTTTGCATGAAATATGAGAAGGAGATAAGGTTACTCATACGACACGTGTTTTGACGTAGAATACGTCTTACCTTAAGGTATGGGGGCTATGTTCA
>NW_023481220.1:0-2022 GCF_013731165.1 Rhagoletis pomonella | reverse complement strand
AGTATTGAAAATCCCGATATAAAACGAATAAAGCGAAAAAAAACGAACAATGGAAAATATATAATAATTGTGTGCACCCTGCACCAGCTGCCAATTCATTTCATAAAACTGTTTTATTGCTTTTAAGACAGCCTGTACACGAATACCAGGCGCCACCTACCGGGAACTAGTGAAATTAAAATGAGATAAATTATTGCACTTGGTTTGTGTATTTGCTACTAATCAAATTGATGGCATTCACGCTTCTCGGCTGTATTTAAGCAAATGGCTATATATGGCATAATACAAATTTTGGCCGCAACTGAATTTTGATCACAATGAGGCTATATAAAAGTTAAACTATATTTTATTATATATGTACAGTGAAAGCTCCCATAAGCGGACACCGATGGTCACCTACTTTTTGTCCGCCTATGAGAGATGTCCGCTTATGGGAATTTCGTAAGAAATAAATTTAAAATTCAAATATTAAAAACTGAAATTGCGGGTTTCTAAGCTAAAATAATATTTATTCTTCAATAGACAGGATGAATTAAGAATAAATTCAAATTTATGGCGTTTTCTTTCCTACCGAAAAATCTCAGTGCCCGCTCCGCTCAAGCAGCAAGAAGAGGGCAACGAAAAGGCAACACTTTTTCTTGAAAAGAAAATATCTTTGAATATGGACCAGGGATGAAAAAGTAGGTACAATTGTACCTTTTTCCGACGTTTGATGACTTAAAGGCACATTAGGTACAGTCAGTGGATTTTAGGTATAATTATTATTATTGACCCATATTCGCTTTTTGATTTCTGGAAATATATTTAAAATGCTTTCGAATTTACTTACGGCAATTTGATTATTTTCTCTAGACTTGTATTAAGTACAATCTGAAATTTCCATTTTTCATCCCTGATATGGACTACGTTCTTGTGTACATACACAGAGAACTTGTAAAAACGATTGAGAGTAATCTCGGAACACTCTCTTTAGAGATTAGTCGAACCGGTTTTCGCATGGTAAAGCTTTGCAAACCGCGCAGTCCAAGCACCGTGCAAGGGTTTTGCAAGACTCAGAGAATACCCCTAATGTTTTATTAAAACGCAGATGAGACATATGCATTAACAGTAGTTCCCTATTTTAAGGTTTCTGGCAAAATACTCCTTAGTAAAAACTAGAAATGCGCGATTTTAACCGATGCATCGGAAATCAATACTTGAGAGATATAACAGAGGACAAGGTTGGCAAATTGGAAAACAAATAATACTAAAAAAAAGCCTTTCCGATAAGCTCTCAATTTATTTGCAAAGTCTCGTAAGTGGGTTTAATGAATACCCTCTAGAAATATGGGCCGATACAAAATGCAGTTTCCAAAATTATACAATATAAAGTTCAAATACTTTAATAAATGGTAGCCTGGACCGGGCCTTCTGAAAGGCTTTTTTCAAAAGCTTCGTTTCTTTTGATGCAGCATCAGAGAAGACTACAGGCTAAACTAGTTAACAAAATTTTATTCTTACAATGCTTAAACCAAAAATATTGAGATATTTAAAAGTATACTAAACCTTAATAAAAATGTTGTTTTCTCTAACTTTTTTACACAAATTACTATCCGCTTAATACATGTTATGCAGTGAATGAACATCGAGGCGCATACGTCGCCTGATGTGGATAGCGGTTAGTCCATAGCGACATTTGTCTTCTTCATTCAAATTTTTTCGACAGACGTTAATTTTGGATTCAATGAATAAAATAAACTTTTGCATTTTTGCTCGTCAAAAATACTAAAGCAATGTGCACTCGATAGTTAAAGTGTTTCGGCAGTTGGTTAGTGACAAATGATGAGTAACTACGTGCGCAAAAATGTCCTATGGCAGAATAATACAAAATAAAAATTAAAAAGAGCTGTTCTGTTTATACGACGTCCGGTAAGTACGACTACGTATTTTTACCAGTCCCTTGGAAGTCCTTATAACTGGATTCTACTGTAAACCCGTTGGATGCCAGTGTTGATTGCTAATTAATTCGACTGTAATTGTCAT
>NW_023481219.1:0-2022 GCF_013731165.1 Rhagoletis pomonella | reverse complement strand
CCAGATAGTTGCCTCTCCATACTCAAATGCAATGTAGTTAAAATATAATAAGGAACCTTCATAAAATTAGGACTATTTCTGGATTTTTAACTTTTTGATATTTTCTTCCCCAACTTTGACTATCTCGGGTGAAAAAAAAAATGTACTGAGCTATAACTTTACATTACATAAAAAAACTGCTCATTTCATAAAGATTTCAGAAAGGTGCCACACTTACTGTTTTGAATAGAAAAAAAAAAGTTATAGCCGCTTTTGTGGGTAAAGGACTGAGACACGCTAGAATGTATTTAATAGTTTTAAATTAAATTTGCTCTTGTTACCGTCAAATGACATGCTAAATAGTACAAAGGTACATAATTACTTGCTTCTGACATTATTTTATGTTACTTACCGGAATTCGGACTAGAGTCTATAACAAGGGCTATATCTATCAATATTTTGTGTGAAGGATGGGTTCACGTGAAATAAGATATACATGAGTTGTTTGAAGAAAAATTTATTCATTTATTGATAAAATATGCTCAAATTGGCGACCTTCTACTCTAATACAAGCTCGGCACCTTCTAAGAAAAGACGCTTTTAGAGATCTTAAACTCAATTGGGCTATCTCAGCAGCAGCTCCATTTATTTGTTCCGGCAAATGCTCTTGGTTTTGAATTATTTTTTAATAAATTTTGTCCTTAAGACAGCCCCAGTAGAACAAATCGAATGGATTCAGGTCTGGCGATTGAGCAGGCCACGTGATTGGCCCGTATCGTCCAATCCATCGGCGAGGATAAGTTTCGTCTAAATGAGCTCTTACTTCACGCCCGTAGTGAGCAGGGCATCCGTCATTTTGCTGCCATAGTCTTCGCCGCAGGTTTAAGGGTACATCTTATAAAAGAGTTGGAAGCCGTTCCTGAACGAACTTTAAATAGCTGTGGGAGTTGAGCGTTGGCGGAAGTTCCACAGGTCCCAATATCTGACAATTAAAAATACCGCACCATAAATTTATTTTGTACTGGTCCTGCGAACGATCTTATCTCATTTCGTGAGGATTGTCTATCTGCCAACTGTGAAGGTTATGTAAATTAAAATAACCGTCACGTTTGCATGATGATTCATCGCTCCAAATTATTTTATTAAAAAAGTTGGGGTCTGAAACATGCATTCGCAACATTTCACTGCAGAATCTAACCCTCGACAGGTAATCTCTCTCTTGTAAAGCCAGAACACGTTGGATGTGGTAGGGATGGTACTTTAAAGCCTTGTGAACTGTAGTTTTTGGTATTCCAGTCCATCTTTCCATCATTCTCCCTGAAGTCGATGGACCTAGTTCCACTTCCTCTAACACAACTTCAACATCTACCGTTGCAGGACGTCCTGTTTCGCCGCCACGCCCTCCAGGTATGCGACCTTAAAAAAGTTAAAAATGATAGTTTAAAAAAAAATGGCTCCAAACAAGAAAGGTGTAAAAATCACTTACCTTCATATATTTCTCTATGGTTCCGGGCGAATACTTCACGGCCCGGATGCCGACGATTGGGGTATCGCTCTGCATAAAGTCTTTGAGCAGCTCTGGTATTACAGCAAGCTTCACCGTAAATTAGGTGAATATCCGCATATTCATGCGACGTATACTGCGTGTTCTCTGTCATAGTATTAATAACACAATGTTCGAAGGGTCCAATTTCACAAAATCCACTTTCACTAATTCCGGTAAGTAACACAAAATAATGTCAGAAGCAAGTAATTATGTACCTTTGTACTATTTAGCATGTCATTTGACGGTAACAAGAGCAAATTCAATTTAAATCTATTAAATATATTCTAGCGTGTCTCAGTCCTTTACCCACAAAAGCGGCTATAACTTTTTTTTCTATTCAAAACAGTAAGTGTGGCACCTTTCTGAAATCTTTATGAAATGAGAAATTTTTGTATGTAATGTAAAGTTATAGCTCAGTACATTTTTTTTCACCCGAGATAGTCAAAGTTAGGGAAGAAAATATCAAAAAGTTAAAAATCCAGAAATAGTCCTAATTT
>NW_023481218.1:0-2023 GCF_013731165.1 Rhagoletis pomonella | reverse complement strand
TTCTATATTAAGATAACGATATGTACAGAAATATCGAGCCCTAACTGTCAAAATAACGTAAGCGACATGTTTTTTTTTTAATTGTCTTTTTGATGCAGAAAGGCATTGATATGTATGTTTGTGCAGTTCTGCACATAAAATAAGTTTGGTAATTTTTTGTTGAATTTGGTAACTTTTTCTGGTGATTTTGGTTAAAAAATAAAAAAAATTTGTGGCAACACTGGTCGACACATGTATGATATGATCGGCTGAAGTTCTGAACACATTGAAAACGACGAGCTACCGACCACTCAGTTTCCAAACATTGTATTGGTAAGTTTTGGAAGTCAGCCATCGTATTCGTGCGTCTTACGATAATTGACGATTGATGCTTTGCTAGCACTTCGACAAAGCAAATCAAATCAGTTGCTGTTGAGACTTCGCTGCGCAACTATTCGAATAATACACACATAAAATGTTTCGGGAGGAATGGGAAATACATTCAGGGATGCCGTTTGGATCTAAAGAGATCCAATTGGATACATTTTTAGGCGAATTTTTGCGGGATACTTATTTTTTCCGGTCAGTATAAATGTGGATACTTTTTTAAATAGGCCAAATTTTTATATTTCCTATAAAGTTTTTTTCGTTCAAAAATCGATTTTTAATAAAGATGGTAGAAAGCATTGCGTTTTCTAAACGTATAAAGAATCCCTACTTAAGCGTGAAATTAAAGCATTTTATTTTTTGTGAACGAAGCAATGAACATATGAAGAGATCTCGCCAAAATGGGTATAAGCGCAATTGCTTTAATTAGCTTAAAAGGATGCTTTAAGCAAGATCTTAATATACATACATATCGTCGTTTAAAGTACAAAACCGCGAATCAACAAAATGCAAAACTGCGTATTAAGATAATGCAAAACCGCGTATGTGACGTTGCATAAATTATTTTCTAGAGTGTAAAAACACTTATATTTCAAAATGGTTCTCTTTTTTATAAAGCAATCGCATTTCTGGCTAGTATATTTCAGGACGAATGGATAAGGATTGACATGGCGCTTTGGTAAGACAGATCGTGTCAGCTGACTCGGGTTTACGTACCGTTAGGTTTACGTTCTTGACTAATTTTAGCTTTAGAGCAGAGGTGGGCACTTACACTATCACACACGTGCGCTTGTGTGCGAAGCAGCGAAGTTTTCTCAACAGCCAGTGCTCTGACTTTTCCACATTTGTGGAATAGATAACACTTTACTTTCTCTACTTCTACCACCGTCAGCTAAAAAACTTTCAGATCTAGAAACTTCTTTTTTTAATTTGTTCATTTGCGCATTAATGAAAGGGCATTTTCTACAACAAAACACAACATTGCTTGCTGCGACGTCGACACCAGCGTTGCCGCTTTGGTAATTTTTAACCAAAATTGGTAATTTTTTTCTATATTTATCAAGTTTGGTAATTTGGTAATTTATTTTTCAATTTGGTAACTTTTTCTCTTCGGTCTTACATGTCAAATAGGTTAATCTTGGTTCTGGTTCCACAATAGTAAGTGACCCGTAAGCGTTTCCTTTTATAGAAAAACCAGGTAATCCTGAAAGTTTTGCAAGGCGAAAGTTGTTCCAGCGTTACTTTGCTGTTCTTTAAGAAACCACTTGAAACTTTTGGGTGATCCTACCTTTCCCTGTCACTTCGCCAGCTTTTGAATTGCTATCTATTTTCCGGTGTACCCGGCAACCATATATATGAGTAGAATTCTACGTAAATACGTATGTTCTTGTTCAAAAAGCTACGGCATTCAGCGGGGGACTTCACTCTGTCTATGTGTGAGTCGAAAGCTTTCCTTCAAGCGTTGAATTTTTGATATATTTTCTTGTCACTTGTTTACATACAGTGGTCGAAAAAATTATGACCGCACCATATTTTGATAAGTT
The DNA here is from genome assembly GCF_013731165.1 of Rhagoletis pomonella. NCBI lineage: Eukaryota > Metazoa > Arthropoda > Insecta > Diptera > Tephritidae > Rhagoletis > Rhagoletis pomonella. Next base: position 113 of record NW_023481218.1, on the reverse strand, counting down.
TAACATGTTATTTCTTTTTTTTTTTTGTAATTTAATTTTGGTTATTTTTTATAAAAATATTGTTCTTTCTTTAACAGAACTCAAAAAAATTCAAATATTAAACTTTGTTCAAT
>NW_023481217.1:0-2023 GCF_013731165.1 Rhagoletis pomonella | reverse complement strand
AGACGTATTTGTCGCAATAAGAAGAGAGAGGCCGAAATACGTGAGTGCAAAGAGCTTGAAATGCTAGCCGACAGGAAGAATGCCCGAAAATTTTACCAGAGAGTTAGGCGACTTACGGAAGGTTTAAATACCGGGGCGTACTCCTGTAAGAACAATAATGGCGACCTAGTAACTGATGTCCAGAGCGTACTTAAATTATGGAGGGAATACTTTTCCGCTCTACTAAATTGTAGCAGCACGGAAAGTTGCGGAGAAGAAGAACCCGAGCCCGCAGTCGATGATGACGGAGTAGCCGTTCCACCGCCTGACTATGACGAGGTACGTATAGCAATAACGCAGCTGAAAAACAACAAAGCCGCTGGAGCTTCTCAGCCTGCCAACTGAGCTATTCAAGTACGGCGGCGAGGAGTTGATAAGGTGCAGGCATCAACTCTTGTGCAGCATATGGTTAAATGAACGCATGTCCGACGACTGGAATTTAAGTGTGCTCTGCCCAATCCACAAGAAAGGTGATCCCGCCATTCGCGCCAACTACCGAGGGATCAGTCTTCTAAGCATAGGTTGCAAGGTCTCATCGAATGTATTGTGTGAAAGACTGACGCCCACCGTCAACAAACTGACTGGGTCTAATCAGTGTGACTTTAGGCCTGGCAAATCCACCATAGACCAGGTATTCATAGTATGCTAAATCTTGGAAAAGACCCGCGAGAATATGATCGACATACGCCATCTATTTGTCGATTTCAAAGCCGCTTTCGACAGCACTAAAAGGTGTTGCCTATACGCCACGATGTCTGAAATTAGTATCCGTGCGAAACTAATACGGCTGTGTAAAATTACTTGGAGAAATACCACCAGCTCCATCAGAATGGGAAAAGACCTCTTCGAGCCGTTTGATACCAAACGCGGTGTCAGACAAAGTGATTTCTTATTCTGATGTTGGAGAAGATGATAAGGGCCGCAGAACTGAACTGCTCAGGAACAATTAACTACACGAGCGTGCAATAACACAAACGGCAATTACGCAAATTTGTGCTATTTCCCAATTGAACCCAATTGCTTAGAGGTTACGTAACCGGCCATAATCACCTGCTCGCTCACATGTACCGGATTGGTCTTTCCATGGAGACGTATAGACTCGCCTTTGCCTTGAAAACGAGGAGACGTCGGAGCAAATTGCAATTGTGTGACTGTCCAACATAAGTCAGACTACGACTAGATAATTTTCCACCGCCTGACTATGACGAGGTACGAATAGCAATTGCGCGACTAAGAAACGAAAAATATGCTGGAGCTGACAGTCTTCCAGCCGAGCTATTCAACTACGGCGGCGAGGAGTTGATAAGGTGCATGCATCAACTCTTATGCAGTATATGGTCAGGTAAACGCTTGCCCGATGATTGGAATATACACTGAAGAGCAAAACTGGAACAATAGAACGGAAAGTTAAGTTTGTGGTAATGTACTTCTTCAGTTTATTTACTTTATTGTAATTCAAACTTGCATTTCGCCTTACCGATGTTTAACTAAACGTTTGACCATAAAAATTTTAAGATTCGCAAAATGAACTGGATTGTTCCAGTTTTGCACCCTCTTAGTATTTGCTGAATTTTATAATTCAAAGAGGAGTGCTGGCTCATTTCCTGCAATTTTATAATCAAGGAGCGTGGGATTTTCGCTGTGAGTGCTTTAAGTGCACAACCCAAGCAAAAAGAATTTAAAGTTTTTGCAAAACGGTCAGAAAGGCTACGCTATAAAGAAAGAAATCATATCGGCCAGATGTCCGTTTTATGGTTATCTAAACAAGCGGTAAAAGGGCGGACCACAGTCTGCAAGATCAAGAGACCACAAAAAAATTGCACTTTGCTAGGCATATTGGAGGGTCTCTGAATACCAAAAAACTTTGATTCAAAATCAAAAATAACTGCTTTTTCACCACAAAGCAAGTGACTGGACATTATGTGAGACATGGGAACAAGTTATTGCAGCACAAAGATAAAGAGGAGAAAGCCTGCTTTGACAT
>NW_023481216.1:0-2023 GCF_013731165.1 Rhagoletis pomonella | reverse complement strand
ACAACAAAATACACGCAAATGTTGTTTTTGCTCTACTGATACTACCTCTTTAATGTGCCTTGGTTGCTACATACCTGCTTGAAATGTCGAATTTAGTCAACTTATACACAAGTTATATGATATATCAAAACATGGATGTCAAAGGAAAGAGTGTTAAGAAATATTTAGCTTGAACACTGAGAATATTTTTGGAAGAGAGTTGCCATCTGTTTAAAAAGTTAAATACAAATTATTTAATAAGTTAAATGAGTAATTAAAATATATGTAGGTATCGATCGAAGCGGGTTTGAAAAATCTTTATTTCTGAACTATATTTAGCGGGGTTGGCACATGTTTAAAAAATCAGATTCAATTTAATTCATCAATTATTGTATGTATCGCAATGTTAAAATAAGAAGAGTTAACAACCTCTTTGAAAGGTCTAATTTTATCAACTAATACAAAAGTTATAAAAAAAATACGGGAGTCAAATGAAAGAGTATTAAGAAATCTTTAGTTCGAACATTTGGAATGTTTGAAGAGATTTGCAATGTGTTTAAAAAGTTAAACTCAAATTATTCAATAAGTTGGAAGATGGGTTTCAATCGAAGTGGGGTTTGAAAGGGCTTTATTTCTAAAATATGTTTAAACCATCAATTTCAACTTGAATTAAGGCAATTGAATAATTGAAATATGTGATGCATGTATGTACAATAGTGTACGTGTCGGACGAAGGAGCTTAAAAAGTTTTAGAGTCATAATATTTTGAAGAGGGCTGCCACCTGTTTGAAAAGTCAAACGTAGTGAACTATTACATAAGTTATATGAAAAATGGGAGTCAAACGAAAGAGTGTTAATAAATGTTTAATTTGATTATGTAGAATGTTTTTGAGGGGGTTTCAATAGGGTTGCAATTTGTTAAATTTAAATTATTTAATAAGATAAATGAACTATTCAGTTTGAAAATATCTTTGATAAAGTCATATCGATCTAACATATAGATTTTATTAGAAGCCATTATTTGTGATAGTCAATAGATTTGCACCGTTCTTTCGAATTTCAAAAATAAGATGTGGATGTGCGATAAAGTTTTAGTTTTTTAATTAATAACTTTTTTATCGGAATAGGGTGATTTGAAATTTGGTAAAATGAAAAAAATTTCGAAACGGCTGAACGGATTTAGATCAAATATGGCAGTCGGATCGCTTATAAACTGTAGGTCCCTCCTCTGTGTGATAACATCAAGGCGCACGTCACAAATCGGAGGAGAAGCTCGGCTAAACACTAACATATGTGTAAGCGCCAATTTATTATTATTATTGATTAAATTTTTTTTTTGTTAATTTATTTCTTGTTATTTTTTAAGACACTTAATTGCTTTTATATAAAAAGATTTTATTTTTCTTTTTATAATTGGTCTATTTTATATTTTTCGATTTGCCAAAATTTTTCCAGTTCACAATTAACAGCTGTACTATTTGAATGTATGTATAATTATGTATGTATACATACTCGTATGGGCATATGTATCTTTACACTATTGTATTGTTGCTACCTTTATAAAATTTATTTAAACTCGTTGAGTATTCTTTTCGGTCTTTCCAACCGCACTTCAATTTAAACACTAAATACAATAGTCCCACAGTTTTGTGCTTTTATTAGAGCCTCTATATTTTTGTATGTATGTACTATCACTTAAATTAGTAATATAAATAAAACAGTAAGGTGTTATTAAATTTCAAGTATTTGTAAATGGAAAAGCAGTTGTTTGATTAGCAGACAAAACCTCACCACCCTTATCTTTATAACATGCAGTTTCACATAACCTCCGAAAGATGTAAACAAAATATCGTAAAAGTTGTAAAAATATGCATGTGGGTCATTCCATTTAAAAGAGCAGAGCATCTAAAAATGCCCTAATTATCTCTATTTCAATAGTAACCTCTTTTTAAATTACTACATTTCATTAATCTGTTGGAAAATATTTAAAAAAATATATATAAATACTGTGGTTTTTGTCTGTGGAAAGTTAGGTTAGGTTAGG
>NW_023481215.1:0-2024 GCF_013731165.1 Rhagoletis pomonella | reverse complement strand
TGGGGTAACCAACAACGGATGCTTGAAATCGCCGACGAGCTTAAGTCTTGACAACTGTTATATTATCGAAAGATTTTGATTTGTCATCCTATTATTTCTTTATAAATTTATTATTTATTTAACTAGGTTAAGTTTTCAGAAATGCAAAATACGGCACTGTAAAAGACTATGTCTTAATTGTGTTATAATAATAATAAACTAAACTAATAAACTAAAAACCACACCCTATAAGACACTCATTACATGCCCATGCTGGTATATGACGCAGAAGAATGGACAATGACAACATCCGATGAGGCGGCTCTTGGAGTATTCGAGAGAAAGATCTTACGGAAGATTTACAGGCTCCTATGCGTTGGCGACGATGAGTATCGCGGACGATGGAACGATGAGCTATATAAGCTTTACAGCGGCCCCGCTGCTTCGCCGTGTCGTTCGAATGGGAACCGCGTTCCAGGTCTGAAAGTACTCGACTCACAATCCGCTGGTGGTAGCAGAGGAAGGGAGAGGTGCCCACTGCAATGGAAACTGCAAAACTGCCAAACAATTATTACCGGTGCTCAGTGCCAAACGCACAGGCCTACTACTGAGTCTAAATAAGCCCAATATTGGATTATTAGTATCTGTCATAACAGGACACTGCCTAATTGGCAAGCACGCCTATCGACTTGGCCTACGTTTTCATGATTTCTGTAGAAGTTGTCAAGATGAAGAGGAGGAGGAAACGATTCTGCACCTGTTGTGCCAGTGCCCTGCTCTACCCAGACGAAGATTCTGCACTCTCGGTAGGCAATTCTTCGACAACTTGGAGGACCTTAGATGCGTCGAAATCAGGGATCTTCTAAAACTCGTTCAAAGTTCAAAATGGTTTTAGGAGGGATTGGGAGTTGCTGACCCAACATGCGGCATCACAATGGGCCCTGAGCCTTAGTGTGTCTTATAGACAACCGCGACAACCTAACCTAACCTAACCTACCAGGTGGAAACACTTCTCATTTAGCTCTTATGCTGCCATTGAACATACAAATCATCGAAACTCCCACGTGCAATATTTCCATTTCCGGTATGGAAAAAGTACTTATTACAAAAATGTAAACTCATTATTTGGGATGATGGGACGATGGCACATAAAAAATCTTTCGAGGTTCTTGATCGATCGGTAGGAGATTTGCGTAGAAATCTTCAACCATTCGGAAATGCATTGATATTGCTCGCAGGAGATTTTACGTAAACATTGCCTGTAATTTCTCGATTGACACCAGCGGAAGAGATAAATGCTTGCCTGAAATATTCAACATTTTGGCAAGACGAACATACATATGTACATTGCAGTTGACTACGAATATGAGTGTCCAACTACAGAGCGATAAATCAGCCTAGGTATTCTCGCGACAATTACTGAACATAGGGAACGGAAAGCCTCCAGTCAATGAGAGATTGGGACGAATTTTATTGCCTGATAATTTTAGTAACTTAGAAACATCGAAAGGAGAACTGACCGAAAGAATGCTTCCGTATATTCAAATCAATTATAGGATTCACTATTGGCTCAGTGAACGGGCTTTTCTTGCAGCAAAGAATAATGATGTCTATCAACTCAATAATGTTTTTCGATCCAGCATTCAAAGTGATGAAATAAAATATGTATATGTACATCGATAAACACCGTTGTGGAATTAATGAAGCAGTTAATTATCCAACGGAATTTTTGAACTCGATTGACCTTCCAGGGATTACCCAACATACTAAAATTGAAAATAGGCAATTATCATGTTGCGGAATATTAAGCAGCCAAAACTCTGCAACGGCACGCGACTCGCAGTTAAGAAATTGATGAACAACGTAGTGAAAGCAAAGATTCTAACGTGGCCTTTCAAAGGTGAAGAATTTCCATGATTCCGACCGATACACCATTTCAATTTAAAAGATGGCAAATCCCAATTCGATTTCCGGAATGCTCAAGGCCAACCTTTGGAAAAGTATGGTTTAGATTTAGATGCCGATTGCTTCTCACATGGACAAAT
>NW_023481214.1:0-2024 GCF_013731165.1 Rhagoletis pomonella | reverse complement strand
GTATTGGCACAGTGAATTTTTCGCAATATACGCAAAGTTTTTTTTTTTTGGTATTTACTTTTAACTGTAAATCACAGTTTTTTAGACAAGCTTACAGTTTTCTTAAATTATCGCCTAGTGCAAATTAAAATTTCAGGTTTGAAAGAATAAATTCTGGCAAAAGTTTTTTTAGTTTCACTTTTATTTCAACATATTTTGATTAAAAGAAAAATACTAATCAAAATAAAATTTTTCATAAAAACAGGGTTGAAATCTTGAAACTCCTGCCCGTAGTTTGTTTGTAAGTCAAATATGAGTAAATATGATAGCACGGCCGAGTAATCATAGCCAACTTATGTACAGTAGTCGAAAAAATTATAGCCGCACCAAATTTTGACATGTTTTAAAATATTATTTTTGTTGTTATTTAATTTCGGTTAGTTTTTTTATAGTTCGTTCTTTACCTACATCCGTAAAAATACAAGTTTAAAGGCAGTGTCACACGATTGGGTATTTGCTAAAATTTGGTGTAAATCGTATCCCAATTGTTTGAACACCCAAAATATTTTTCACTATCCCAATCACGAAAATTTATTTATTGAAATTTTTCAATAGAACATCGCTGTATTGTACCAATCTTTTGAATGCAAAAAAAATTTGTCCCACTTTTTTTTACCAATAGCCCAATATAAAAATTTACAAATCTGTACAAATGTACCAATCGAGTGACACTTTCTTAACAATTTATGCAATTAAAAAAAAAATTCTACAAATTTTCGTTAAAATTTCGGGTTCTTTAATTAAATTCTGAGTATGTAACTAGTTTTGTAGCCCATTGAATTCTAGTAGAATAAAGTACACGTTTCAAATGGCTAAAAATGTCGATTGATTTTTTAGAATTTTTGAAAGTTCGAAATTTGTACGAAAGTTTGTTGAATTTTTTTTTAATATTGCACAAATGAGTAGTCCACTTGCAAACAGCGTTATGTGATTTTATAATAGTGAGCAAGGCACATTAAACAGATAGTATCAGTAGAGCAAAAACAACATTTGCGTGTATTTTGTTGTTGCTTCTGGTATCGAAAGTGTCAACAACTGTTCTGAATTTTTTCTTCTAAATCAAAGCGTGCCATGTGAAATACAAAAAATTATAAAAAATAAAAAATTGAAATTGGAAAAAATAAAAATTGATGCAACTTTCTTTCCCAGTAAATTTGTTTGCTTTTCGAAGCATTGATCCATCCTTTGCAAGGCCCAGTAATCAGCGGTCGTGCTGCCGAGTTGGGCGAACTTCCAAAAACTGCTATTCAATCGCTTGTTTTGTATGGAAAAAGGTTTCACAAGCAAATGGATTTTAACAACTTATAATTTTCGTGAGAAAAAATTAAAAATATTTGACATTTTCGAGACCAAATAATTTGAAAATAAATCAAATCAGCTGCTCTACTGATACTACCTGTTCAATGTACCTTGATAGTGAGCTATAATTTAAAAAAAAACGTCTACAACAACAAGTAACATCCAAATTGTGTAAAGAAGAAATGAAGATAAACAGAATAAAATAAATGTAATTAGAACGAGCAGGAGTAGAGGTAGGGATCTAGATAGAAAAAAGACAAAAATATAACCTTAAGCAAAAGCAGATGAATGTACATATGTATATATTTATGTATATTGGTTATGAGAAAAAAGAGATACGTAACGTAAATTGCACTTCTCCAGTGTGGACCAGGCGCACTTGCTTTTTTTTAATTATGAAAAAGTATCTGTGAAGTGCACAACGAAAAAAAGATGGTTCTTTTACAGGCTACAAGTTACGCAGCGGGAGTCAATTGTTACCTCTTAGCAAAACTCCATGTTAAATATACGACAGTAGAAAGCATGGGTGGTAGATTTTCGAGGTACCGGTATTCGACTAACGAAAACTGGTGAATTTACTAGTTCTGTACTAGTAAGTACTTTCCGCTACACAGTACACACTGGCATATGTGTGCATTGGTTTGTTTGCTTGGATATTTTGATTGGATTGTTTTACCACTGGCGCT
>NW_023481213.1:0-2024 GCF_013731165.1 Rhagoletis pomonella | reverse complement strand
GTTAACACACACACACATAAGTCCAGAATACCAACCGTTTAGCTATATAAAAAAAAAACAAGAAATAAGGATCGATAGAACTTATTACGCTAATTTCAACCATACCAAAATTATTTGGTGCAAATAAAAACCAAAGCCAATAAAAGAGGTTAAAGTTCAACTTAACTATTTCTTATGTGTTTAATATCTCGGAAACTAGTCAACCGATTAAAAAATTATTGATGCTAGTTTCAACATAATTTAAATGCCTTTTATGCAAGGATGAATTTGTACACTTTTCTCCATGAGTATAAGATTGATTTCATATATCTCCACACCAAGTTCCAGTACACTACCATGAACATTTACAGAGATAATCGGTATGAAAAATTCGGTTTTGCCAATATTCTCTTCGATGTTAGTGTTTTCCGTTCGTTATTGTCACGGATTCTGATACATAAGGTAAGAAACATTTTGTTTTGACCAAACAAATGTAATGTTTTGTTTAATTTGATATATTTTGAACATGCCAAACGTAAGCTCCTTCAAAATATTTCGCTCATAAAGTAGTGACGCGGATATGGGCAAATCTAAAAAATAAGTACACTTTCCAAAAACACCTATGTATTATATATCATTTTATTCGTAATCTCTTAATAAATCGATTGATATAGGTGTAATTCATTTTCATTCAAAAGTTCAAGGTGTAAATTTTGAGCAAAGATTTTGAACGTGGAACTCACTTAATTAGGACGTTCTAAATTGGCATCCCCCATTTTAGCAGACTGGCTCCTGTTTTCGAGATAACGGTACTTGAAGATTTGATTAAATTTTAACTTTATTATAAATAACTCCCTCAGTTTTGAAGTTATTTTACTAAAATTTTGCACAAACGGTTTTTTAATATTACCTTAATTATTCCTTAAAATTATCGAAATGGGTTCACTTGAACATATAGCTCCTAATTACTCAGATATGTGTTTTTGCGCTATAACTCTAACTTCATATCTGAATAATGAATTGTATGCGTTTAAAGTGTTAAATAGAACCTATACTAAATTTGTGCCGCTTAATTGGAGGAGTTATAACGCAAAACAACGTCTCTGAACAATCAGTTGTATGGGAGCTAGATGTTATAGTGAACCCATTTTGATGATTTTAAGAGATAGTGCAGGTAAAACAAAAATACAATCGTGTGCAAAGTTTTAGTAAAATATCTTCAAAACCGAGGGATTTTTTATAAAAGAGTTAAAATTTAAGCAGTTTCAAGAACAGCTATCTCGAAAAGTGGAGCCAATCGGGCAAAACTGGACCTTCGTCGAAAAAAACCATCATTAAAATTAGTAAATCAGGGGTTTTACATACTTCTAGAGAAATTTTGTTTTGAAGCATTTTACAGTAATTTTATAAGGACTAACAGTTATAGAAAGATTTAGATCGTTGCGAGGTATTTTCCAAATTTGCCTTCAATTAAGATGTTTTTGGAATAAAAATTACGCTCAAGATCGCAGAATATATTATCTTTGAAAGTTGGTTTATTCTGAAAGCACACCTCTTGGTAAGGTATCCAATTATTCGTTATTGTCTGTAGAATACAATACACACTTAAAAAGTTCTTAGAATTAAATGCTTCAAAAGCTCTACGCGATAAACCGAAAATTTTGGAAATTGTGAAATGTGGAGTTACAGACTTTGAGTTACTTGCCATTTCGTTATTTTTTCATGCACACTTTTCTTACCTACTACATATGAAGTGTACACATAAGTGCTAAATGCCCATTAAATTTCAAATCAGAATATGGTGTGCTTCAAAAATTATGACATAATTAATTGTGCCTTTCTTATAAATTATATAAAAAATTCACTTGTTTTTATTATTTTTTTTTTAATTTAAACACTTATAATTTACAAGTTATGCAGAAAATTGATCCAATTTTTTTAAGCTTCAAGTATACGTCAACGAATTATATCCAAAAGCAACCAGCTTGATATAGTTTACAACAGTGAAAATAAAGCTAAATAACACAAAGATTACCTGTTTTTAG
>NW_023481212.1:0-2025 GCF_013731165.1 Rhagoletis pomonella | reverse complement strand
GAATAATTTTCGTTTTTCAAAGCCTACTTATTTTTTTGAATGCAGTTTTTTTAAGGTAAAGTTTTCATACATTCACTTTCGTGAACATCTCATACCTCTGGCTGAGAAAAGTGGCAATCGGTTACTTACTGCATTACGTTAGGGTCAAAGAAGTAGCTTGTGTGGAAATTCTAGCCGAATCGCTGACGATATGTGGCGATTGGCGATTGGCGATTTCGAAAACTGCTGGGCACATAAATAGTATAGCTGACTTCCAAAATGTATCTATACAATGTATGGATACTGTTATACTGCGGTATTCAAACTGTTTGTATATGAAGAATTGCGACTAGGGATGGCAGCGACTCATTTGAATAAATTAATCGATTATTTTTGTCCAATTGTCGATTAATTGTATCGTAATTTTGTGTTTCAATAATCGATTATTAATCTTTTCATTGTAAAATAATATTAAAAATAATTTCAAGAAATATGAATTCTGTAGTTTTCTAAAATCCATCCATCGAATATTCTTTTTTTGCTATCTACATCAACTTTACTCGACCCAAGGCTCTAAAAAATTCATTTCAAAGATCCGTTAGCATAGGCCTCAGTAATGAAGTTCTTGAGATCTTAAATAATTTGCGCAGATGAAATGAGTTCGATCTTTGGGCCCCTCATAAATCTCTTGTACACAAACGAAGGCGAAAAGATGGTGATTTGGGTCACCCAAGATGAAATAAGTTTTTTATTTAAATTGTCAGGTCCTAGAACTAAAGCGCAATATCATCGCCGCTTGGGAGGAAATGAAAGCTGTTTACCCAAAACTTTACGGACTTTCGAAAAAATACTGTCATTTAGTTGATACCTCGGTGCCTGCTGAGCGCCTTTTTTCAAAAGCTGGTACTACAGCCACCGAGAAACGGAGCCGCTTAACAACAAAACGCTTATCAAAGCTTTTGTTTTTGCAAACTTGCTTACATAATATATAATTATCGCCGCTGAAAATACTCGTTTTTTTTTTTTAGTTAAGGCTAATTAACAGGGTTCGAATTCTTTTTTAAGTGTTTTTGTGAATACTCACTGTAAAGAAGTGTCTTTAAAAATTCGATTCATCGATTATTTCTCAAAATTGCAATTAATTGCAATTATTATTATTTTTTTGGCTTGTGATTAATCATATGATTAATCAATCGATTATTTTATTTTTTTGAATCCCTAGTTGCGACACATTGCAACGATATAAATTGCATATTCTAAATATTCAATATAGCCATTAACAATTTTTCTGAGTTTTCCATTTCTAAAACACCAATAGTAACCAATAATAAACGAAGCATCAACTTTGTTTCTGATCCGCCGATTGCAATAGCGCTCACGGTCGCCACACGACAAAAAATTTTCTGACCAGAATTTACAGAAGAAGTTACCTAAAAGTTACCAAGTAAAAAACAACGTTTTATTGTACAATAAACTATAAAAACAAACCTCGTTTATGTGCCACAACAGTTTTTGAAACAAAAAACAACACATAAATTTTGATGTGTATACATCTTTGGTTTCGGTAGGGGTAAAATTTGCGAAGCTGTAACGCATATCCCAGCACAAAATTTCGAAGGGCTTAGCATGTGTATTTCAGCATAAAATTTTTATTTTCATTAGAAGCACCCTGTGTTTGCTTGCCAAATGGTTGCATACATTTAGGCATATGCATAGTAAGAGGAAATGCGCTACAATTGATTATTACTTCCGATTATTTAAACTCCGCACATGCATACGGCTTTGTACCTATGTATGTACATAAATATGTATGGACTCATTTGTTGCAACTGGGCACGAATCACGTAACTTTGAAACGATAGTCGTTCAAACGATACTGACAAAATGATGTTGTCAAAACACTGATTTATGCATTTGTGCTCCGTTTACTTGTTAATAGCCGTCATCCATTCGCCACTTCACTGCTTGCTATGTTTGAGTTCCGGTGCATTTTTTGACTGAATAATTTTCGTTTTTCAAAGCCTACTTATTTTTTTGAATGCAGTT
>NW_023481211.1:0-2025 GCF_013731165.1 Rhagoletis pomonella | reverse complement strand
TTCACAAGATGGTGTCTTATAACTATATCTTAAGGTCTAGTTACACTATTCGTGTACTAAAAATATGCTAAAGGGACTATTACACTATTACAATGATTTACATGATTTATTAATCTATTACTTAAGCTAGCCTATACAACGCTACTACAATATCGATAACAAAATCGTTAACTAAATCGATTACAAAATCGATAAAAAATCGATTACAAAATCTATCGAAAAATCGATTACAAAATCGATAACAAAATCGATTCCAAAGTCAATAACAAAATTGATAACAAAATCTATCAAAAAATCCATTACAAAATCGGTAATAAATTCGATAAAAAAATCGATAAAACTATCGATAACAAAAGCGATGGCAATATCGATAGCAAAATCGGTAAAAAAACCGATAAAAATACCGACAACAAAAGCGATAACAATATCTATAGAAAAATCGATAAAATATTGATGACAAAAGCGACAAAAATATCGATAACAAAAGCGATAACAATATCGATAGCAAAATTGTTAAAACAATCAAGAAAAATATCGATAACAAAACCGATAAATAATCAATAATAAAATCAATAACAGAATCGATTACAAAATCGATAACAAAATCGATAAAAATATCGATCATTATATCGATAAGTTCCGAAAATATCGATAGCAAAATCAATAACAACATCGATACAAATTCCGATAACAAAATCGGTGAAAATATCGGTAACAAAACCGATAAAAATATCGATGGCAAAATCGATTAAAATATCGGCAACAAAATCTATAAAAATATCGATAACAAAATCGATAGCAAAATCGATAACAAAATCGATAAAAATATCGATAACAAAACCAAACAGATCCACATTAACTGAAACTTTCATATGTACGTATATATGCATTTACATATGTACATACGCTGCGATCAAAAGCCGCATTACATACGCATACATACTTTTTGTCTCCTTCCCACACTTCCAACATATGCACGTGTTTGCAAAATGATGACGAGGTGATTTTGTATGGAAAATCATTTATGCCCATATATTTGAATAAAATAAACATATATAGAATATCTTCCAATACTTCCCATATACCAAACGAAAGGAAAACTCTTGAATTTTTGATTAAAGAAAACAAAAACAAAATCATTCGAGCGGTTTTCGAGCATTTTGGTAATGAAAAAAATTTGCAAATTTTTTCAACAATTTTTTGCCTTAAAATGCTCAATATTTGTTAAATTTATATAAAATTTGTACCCGATAATATTTCTACTGCTCCAAAGAACCTATATCCCGAAAATGAAAGTTATATATGCCAACAATAAGTTGCTAGAGCACTTTAAAGGCTCAAAATTGACCCCAAAATAAGGCAATGTTTACCGTTGTTTTTACGACAGAAACCGAATTGGTTATTTACAAAAATGAATCTGTCGACAGGTTTGGAATTTTATCTTTGAAACGCCACACTTTTCTTTGAAATCGCTTTATTAGTTCTCGTGCAATAAGCGTTTTTGTGAAGCTCTAAAAATTACAACTACAACATTTGAACATAGCCCCCCCATACCTTAAGGTAAGACGTATTCTACGTCAAAAAAGATTTCATTACGGTAATCCAAATCGCCAGAAGGCGTATGTTAAGCACGGCGAACCCTGACCACTAAAGCCAAAGCCAAATATCCATGGCAGCAATATAATGTTCTGCATTTGGTGAGACTAGAAAGGAATCCTGTATCATAAAAAATGATCAGACGATCGACGAGGCTCTCTACAGACAACAACTAATGCGACTGTGACGAGCAATTGCGGAAAACGGTGGTAATGGGCAACAGACATGAGTTATTGCTCTTCCACAATGACATTTTGTTGGTCGCATGTCGCACGCAGTGTGACCAGGTTAGCCTCTTTGAGGCTACATTTAGCAAATTATATTTTTGCCATAGCCTCGGAATTTTAGGTTATAGCCTTGGAATTTTAGGTCTACCTTCGTTGCAATTTTCTGGTTTTTGAATGCTACCTTTTTTAAAAGCAGCTTTCA
>NW_023481210.1:0-2025 GCF_013731165.1 Rhagoletis pomonella | reverse complement strand
TTACCTTCTAGTAACCTAACTTAAATACTTACCTGACTTACCTTAAATATACCTGCCAGACTTACTCTAACTCATAGATAGGCATTTTTGTTTGTGAGACTGTGTGGGTAAATGCGAGAGTAACTTCACTACAGTGGTGCTAAGAACAAAACGTTCGCGTCAGTTGCTTAACCGACAGCAAGGAAGTAACAACGTGATCGATTTGACGCAAATTTGTATGATAATATTTATGCGCGACTAAAAATGACTGAAAAACAATTTTTCATGATTTCAGATCCCTTTGGGAAAATGCAATGTCTCTTATGTTACGCTTCTATTTGGAATCGGGGATATAATATTAAGAGACATTATAATTTTTTTCATAAAGATTTTGATAAGTATGAGGGTGTGGAAAGGGAAAATATTTTTTTGGAAAAAAAGAATATACTTTTACAAAAGTATAAAGAATGGGTTTCGGAAAATGATAATGAAAATTGGAGAAATGCGGAAACCACCTTAAAAAGGGATCTGTCAAATTTTATAAGTAAAAGCATACTTAGGAAGGGAAGACCATTTTCAGACGGCATTTTTATTAAAGAAATTGTTCTACAAATTTTAGAAAAACTTCATAGCCCCCTATACGTTTTTTTTGAAAAAGTTCCTCTATCAACCAGAACCGTCACAAGAAATATAGATGAAATAGGCACATCGCTTGAAAAAGCTATTAAAGAAAAGATCAATGACTGCAAATTTTTTTCCATATGCTTGGATGAAAGCACGGACATAAATGACATATGTCAAATGGTCATTTGTGTTCGATGCGTAGACTCCAACTATGAAACATTTGAATCAATGCTTTCGCTGGAAAGTTTTCATGGAAATGTAACAGGGAGGTTAATATTTGAAACTATCCACCAAAAATTTATTTCTGAAGTGGACCTACGTAAGTTTGCCGTGGTATGCACGGATGGGGCAAACTGGCAAAATAGAAGGTTTCGTAGGGCAGTTAGAAAAACATGGCATTAATCTTAACTCCTTCCATTGCATTATACACCAAATGTCTCTTGCTTCCAAATTTTTGAGCACGCTTTCCTACATGAAAACTGCAGAGCAAATAATTAATGAAATAAGGGGTGGTCATCATTCACTTACCCATCGGAAATTTAAGGAGTTTTTAAAAACTTCAAAGGCTGAATACAATGACCTTAAAATGTTCACCGAAGTACGATGGTTAAGCCGGGGTGACTGCCTGAAAAGATTATTTGCTCTGAGGAATGAAGTGCTACAGTTTTTAAAAGTGGAGAAATTGGATGGAACAAAGGAATTAATTCAGGTCTTAGAAGATAGCGAATTTATTTTTAATTTGGCTTTTCTTTCTGACTTATGTAATTATTTAAATGAGCTTAATTTGAAGTTACAAGGAAAGGAAAAAACTTTACCAACATTATTCAGAGAAGTTATTCATTTTCAAACTATTTTATTTTTACTGCTTTCTGAAATCAAAGGTGGGGATTATTCAAGTTTTCCCCAAACCTACACCTTAATTAACAGCATTGATATTTTAAAAGTAAACAATGAACACACGCAATTATTAGAGACTCTTTTTTTCAACTTTGAAGACAGATTTCAAGACTTTCGAAAAATTAAGCCTTTAATTGACATATTTGAAAGTCCGTTAACTTGTGACATAACCCAATATTCATATGAAACTCAAAAAGAATTATTAATTCTAAGAAGTGAAATGTCAGTTAACGATGAAACAGATATATCGATTTCTGGAGAAACTTAGATAGCGAATTTTATACAAATCTTACAGAAATTTCCCTTAAGATTTTATCATTTTTCCCATCAACATTCTTCTGTGAGCACATTTTTTCTGACATGAAATTCATCTGTTCAAAACAAAGGAGCAGATTGACTTCCAAAAATTTGTCAAATGCTTTATTAACAAGAAATTGCCATAAAGGTATATAAGTTAATGAGGGCCCTAAATGCTTTCATTCATTAAATAGCGCATAATTTACTATTGCATAAAAAACAAAAGCA
>NW_023481209.1:0-2025 GCF_013731165.1 Rhagoletis pomonella | reverse complement strand
ATGTATGTATGTACATATGTACTTGCATACATGTGTACATATGTACCCCATACCCATATTCCAAAATCATTTATTGATAACGTTCTTGCACATGCACATAATATTACATATATGTATGTACATACTAACTTTCTTCTTATTTGGGGCTGATAAACTTTAACTTAAGAATCGACTTTATTTCGTACATGCTACATTAATTGACAACGTTTTTACATGCATATATAAGTACATACATATATATGTGCATATTGCTGCCTAAATACTACACACATATCTACATACATAATTACACGTATACTCAAATACAACAATAACTATTTCATTCATAAACGCACTCGCATATTTCTCAAGGCCAAGTAAATTCATTCATAAAAACAGCCGCAACACATCTGCCCGCAAATTCATCACCATCAAGCGCAACTTTGTCAATCCGACACAAAAATTCTAAAATGTAAAATTGAAGAAATCTCGGCCAGCCAAGTGAAAAGTGGCAATTATATCTCTATATCCAGTAAAATAAGTTATCTCGAAGATTTTGACAAAACACTCAATTTCTCTATTCCCTTCCAATATTTCAACCACTAACTAGTATTTTAAGGTGTAATTTTAATAAACAGTAAATAAAAGTGTACGTTTTCTGCAGGAAATACATTAATTTTTTTAAATAAAATCAAAACTTCTAAAATCACAAACATATGTGGTTTTATCGGAAGTTCACAAATGTAACGTTGCAACTTAGCTCGTTTTCACATTTTTCGGTCCGAAATTGTAAAATTTTTGTCCATTACGCGCCACGATTTTTGTACAGGGTGGTCAATGTGCCTTGAACACCATTTGCATAAATGCAAAAAAATTATTTCATTTATTTTTTAATTTTAAAAATTTTTATACTTCAAAGCGTTTATAAAAATATATTTACATATATGCACGGACGATTTTTAATATATTTCATCCGTAAGCAAATCTTCTGTAACATAAAAGATTCAAACACATCAAAGTACAAGCAATGCAATGTTCAAGGTAGTACTACTCCACTGTACATGTGTATATGAATGTATGCATGTATGCGTGTAAAAAATGTCAATTCCAGTTAGCTTTTAACCCATTTTAGCGGACATAGTTTTTTTGGTTTCAGCTGGTTGCAACTGTTAATGAAGCACAATTTTTATGTTTAATCTTTATGAAAGTTACATGTATCGTCGAGAACATGGTTACATGTAGAATTTTAAATTAATTAATATTATTCTCCATATAAAATGTACGAGTATGGCTTTATTAAATGTAAACTTATGCGAAAATCTAAATATTTCGTCAACCAAGGGTTAATTTTGGTGGCGTCGTGGCAATTCGCAGAAATTTAACAATTTGTCTTTGATAGAGGATGGCGAGGGGAAGACGAAAGCAGATCAATCGTACATATTTATGCACATATTTACATTTATAAATGCACACATATTTATGCGCTTGTCTTTTTGGATGAATGAAAAATTTCATATATTTAGTGATTTAGAGATTTTCATTTGAGTAATATGCTGTGGATGTAACTTTTTGGCGTCTCGCCGTTTGTCTTGGTTCAAATCCCGGACGGACCAAGTAATAATTTTTTTCTTGTTTTTTTTTTTGATTGTCATATCCATATTCCATTTTAAATTTCACTATTAGCTTTGTTTAAAATAATATAAATGGATATGTAGGTACAAACGCATGCATAATTTCACATAATCGCTCAAATTTGCCAAAAGTTACTGAAAGCTTTATTGTAAATGTTTTCACTAAAATATTAGTTATTGGAATTAAAATTTTATGCGAATCCAATTTTTATTCCCATTTTTAGAAAGCGCAAGTATGTATATGTTCGTGCCATAAGTAGTTAATTTTAAACACAAATATGTATGTGGGATCAGTACGGAGAATAGCAACCCGGTCGGGTAAGACGTACTAAACTATGCAACTCTGACAGACACAACGAAGCAACCCTGACAGGACTGAAAGCAGTTTAGTTTTGAAAGGGAGCCGCTTGAGTCA
>NW_023481208.1:0-2026 GCF_013731165.1 Rhagoletis pomonella | reverse complement strand
ATTTTGTTTCTGAAAAATTGTAATTATTTAACTTAATTACCAATTCCCAATATTTGTTATTTCTTTTCCTTGATTTGTTTCTTTTCATCAGAAATTGCGCTCAAATTAAATACAAATACAGAAAACGTGCCCAATAAATAAAAAAAAATGCGATTGGTATTGCCATAATGCAACCCTGCTGCGAGGTTGCAAAGTGTAGACGCGTAAAAAACATACCTTTGAGTGTGACAAAATGTAGACGGCGTCGTTTTCCAATTTTGTATGGGAAACAACAACACCACCGATTTTACGGTTAGAAAACGTCTTAAAATGTGGACGTCTACATTTTGAGACACTCCAATTTTGTATGGGAAACAACAACACCACAGATTTTACGGTTAGAAAACGTCTTAAAATGTAGACGTCTACATTTTCAGACACAATTTGGAACGAACTGTGAACACCCCAATTTCCAGATTTGTGAAACAGCTAGTGAATTGCTGAATTTTCGGTACCCAATACTTCCTTTTCGGTACCCGATACCAATTCTTTACATTAAACCTTCGCCATTATATGCATTTCAAGTGTAACAAAAAACTTTAATTACTAATTTAGATGATATCGGCTAAAACACTTGAACTTATGGCAACAGAGAAATATTATTTTATCAGTTTTAATCTTAGTTGATCCAAGGTTCAAGAAAAATGCTTTTACGGATGAAGAAGCCTTTCAGGGGGCAAACCTGGGTTGCCTTGTGCTCTTTTTTCACAAAAAATTTAAGAAAACCGTAGTAGAAAGCGTAGTAAATTTCTTAAGAACTGCGTACTGCCTTAAGGAAATTTGACTCAAGAAAATTTCTTAGCCATTTCTTGTACGTCATTTTATATGGAGTTTTTACTTTTCTTGAGAGCTGCATACAGGCCTTTAGCGATAAGTTTCGGATCGATATTGCACTATTTGACGTAAAAATATTTCATATCATACGTCAACAAAACCGATGCCGATTCGAAAATTGTTCCTAACTGGTTACAGAATCTGCTCCCAGGCCTACAAAAATGATATCGTTAGATTCAGCTGGAACAAAAATGCTTCAAACAAGTAAGAGTTTCTCTGCATTATGGCCTCGAACCGACATATATACATCTTTCATTTGAATACGTCTTAAAAGCTCTATTGGCTCCATTCATTCATTCATACATTCAGGTTTTTATAGGCGAGTCTCCCCTGAACCGTTTTTTCCATATTTTTGGCCAATGTGCGCTTTTATTCGTAACCTAAATACCGAGTATCGAGTATTGGATACTTTTTAAATCGGTACCGAATATCGATCAGTACTTAAAAGTAATGACTCAGCACATCATTAAAAACAGGGAACATGTAAACACAAAACAGCTGATATGCACTTTGACGCTTTATCCATTTTTACCCGGAGAAAAAAGGTCCTTTTCCTAACAATCCGGACCGGATCCGGTAATTAGAGAATAAGCGAAAAGTTTGCTCTCAAAAATGGAACATAATCCAGGAGTACGGGAACGCGAAAAACCACATTTCGTGCCCAGAATTTGAGAAACAGCTTATTGGCGTTGTTTTTGTTTTTGTCACTTAAATGCAAACTCTTGGAAACTGAATTTTTGTTTCACAAATTTGATTTTAAGAATATAATACATTCACTATTCTTTAAAAGCACCAAGTGATGCAGACAACATGTATACACAAAACAGCTGATATGCACTTTGACGCTTTATCCATTTTTACCCGGAGAAAAAGTCCGAGCTGTTTCGGGCAGGAAGAAGAAGAAACTTACGATCCAATACGTTCCAATTTTCGCTCTCTATTACCCATTTTGTTGAGTACGGGAATGATTTCTGGGCTATTTTGAGCACCCGCGGGATCCCGCGTTGCGTACGGGAAAGAACCTAAAGTCCGGGCTGTTTTGGGCAGGAAGAAGAAGACACTTACGATCCAAAACATTCAAATTTTCGCTCTCTATTACCCATTTTGTTGAGTACGGCAATGATTTCTGCGCTATTTTGGGCACCCGCGGGAT
>NW_023481207.1:0-2026 GCF_013731165.1 Rhagoletis pomonella | reverse complement strand
TTAAAGCGGTGTGAGAAAACTATTAACAGGTTTCTTTTTTACATGTTCGGGAAAATGAGCGTAACGCAAAAAACATATTTTCGTGCGCGAAACTAATCGTCAAATCCAGAGGTGGGCACTTTTTTGCCCGCGCAGCAGCAAAAGTGCTAGCGCGGGCGAGAGAAAGGGAAAAACAGTTTACGGGAGGAAGGGTATGAAAAGTTGCGAAAAAATTATTTATGTCTCCACCGACATCATGCTCATCCCAGTACGGCTGCGGTAATCAGCGTTGCCGTTTTGCTTAAATCTAAGCAAAATTGCTTAAGTTTTTCCTCACTGTTAAAATGTTAAACTGTTCTTCGTTTTGCTAAGTATTTTTATTAAAATAGTCAAAAAGGATAATTTTCCTCAACAATTCATAGTCAGAAGAGTTACTATTTAGATAATTTTTAAAAATTCCTTTAAGGAAGTAAGGAAGACTGTCAGCAAATGTTGCTCTACGCGATTCCCGATCTGCGGTCGTCGCATTTTCAAACCTTCGAGTCTGCCATGAAATCGCTTCTCATAAAAACCATTTGCCGTTCGGAGGCGACCTAGAACTTTAGGTCCCTTCATTTGCGTGACAAAATCAACGCGCATATTTTGGATAACATGATGCCTAAGGCTTTCTGCACATTGGTCCTCCAATCATAGTTACTTCATCGTCACAATCATGATGCAACGATTACATGACGACTACACTTTCGCACACTCGATCGTGATATTTCAATTCATTTGGCGTCTAAAAAGTGACATGGAGAAGGTTTTTTCTGTTTTCCTGGTTGATATTTTCGCGAAATATATACAAAAACCTGCAATTTTTTAAATATGGACTGTGCTGCAACAATTCTAGACATAATTTTTCAGTAATATCTCTTCTTTTCTTCTCCTGAAATGTGTTTTTGCATGAACACAGAGACTTTTTACAATTGCGTCATGTTTTATAGTTAAAACCTCACGTTTATTGAATTTTATTGCAGTTATCCACTTTTTAATAATTTCGACAGATTTTATGCCAAAGGCACTAATTTGTATGCAATTTTAATGCCACCTGTTAAAAAAGTTTTATTAAATTAATACGCGGAAACGACTAAACGTATTTGCATGTAATTTTGCACATAGATAGCTTATGACCTAGGTTAGAAAGTAGGCTACTTTTTTTAATAGTTGCCACCTGTTAGAAATGTTTAATTTAATTAATACGCGGAAATGAGTGAACTGATTTGCATGGAAGTTTTCACACAGATATCTTATGAGCTAGGTTGAAAAATAGGCTACTTTTTTAAGAGTTACCACCTGCTAAAAAAGTTTAATGAAATTAATACGCGGAAATGACTGAATGGATTTGCATGAAATTTTGCAAGCAGATAGCTTATGACCTATAGTGTAAAATAGGCTAATTTGTTGGAAGAGTTGCCACCTGTTAAAAAAGTTTAATTAAATTAATACGCGGAAACGACTTAACGGATTTGCATGAAATTTTGCATATGCTTATGACCTAGGTTAGAAAGTAGGCTACTTTTTTAAGAGTTGCCACCTGTTAGAAATGTTTAATTTAATTAATACGCGGAAATGAGTAAACTGATTTGCATGGAAGTTTTCACACAGATAGCTTATGAGCTAGGTTGAAAAATAGGCTACTTTTTTAAGAGTTACCACCTGCTAAAAAAGTTTAATTAAATTAATACGCGGAAAAGACTGAACGGATTTGCATCAAATTTTGCAAGCAGATAGCTTATGATCTACAGTTGAAAATAGGCAAATTTTTTGGAAGAGTTGCCACCTCTTAAAAAAGTTTTAATTAAATTAATACGCGGAAACGACTGAACAGTTTGCATGACATTTCGCACAGAGATAGCTTATGACCTATGTTGGAAAATAGGCTACTATTTTAAGAGTTATCACGTATTAGGAAACTTTAATTAAATTAATACGTGGAAATTACTGAACTGATTTGCATGAAAGTATGCACACAGATAGCTTATGACCTAGACTGGAAAATAGGCTA
>NW_023481206.1:0-2026 GCF_013731165.1 Rhagoletis pomonella | reverse complement strand
AAAAAATGCATATAATTTCCATTACTGCAAGCACTAACTGCACACACCCACTATTAAGCGGATCTGCACAAAATTTGCGCAGACCTGCTACAGAAAATGGCAAGTGCAACCTCAGTGTTATTATCGAAAGAACTCTCCATAGTATCGAATTGTTTAGTACATCGATATCGATAACACAACACTACTTCCGTCAATGGCCGATTCCCCACCACGTTAAATATAGTCGTCTTTACCATGATTCAATTATTAAAGGTTTTGTAAGTAGCTTTTTTCTAAAATTTGGCACTCCCACCCACAGGGATGGTTTATGGAAGCAGGAGAAAAGGGAAGAATTCAATCACACTTCCTAAAATGGGAGCTAAATTCCATAAAAAGGTGTGGATAATAGTGAATGGTGGTATTTTAAAACAAAAGCGAATTTGATTTAATTATTTAATTTAAACAAGCTTATTTACATCGAATATAACCCCCGATTGTTATTGAAAATAAATATTTCTATGTATATACCAAACTTGCGTACGTCAGATGGCGCATAACTCGAGAATGGATGGAGGATGGTCCACTTTCAGCTTTTTTTTTTGTTGTATTTGTTTGCCAGATGATGGATATGAAGAAGCTATTTGTTTGTGGAAAATATGCAGTATTTATTAAACAAAAAAAAAACGGCAAATATAAAAATTTGGAGCTTACGTTTCCTTCGCGGATATGGCTCGATTGTTTCGAATATGGTAATTCGAATTCTTTGATGTCGCACTTTTAATATTCTGGGGAGACTATACAACTGTCAGAATATTAACCATTCGCCGGGTTGCCCGAAAAAAAATTTAATGATTAAAAATATCAAAATATAAAAAAATATAAAAATATTCGCCATAAAAAGGCGTTTGCATTGTTCAACTTTGCATTCTACTTTCAACTAATCGCTTTCAACAAAGTTGGTCGCCAACCAACATTCGCCTCGTGCGTAAACCTTTTAAGTGTGCAATTACATACATCGTGCCATTGACTAAACCGAACTGTCGTGTGACGATTGGGCCTATGGATGCGGTTTGGCAATGTTATATTGCGTCAAAGCCTCATTCGGAGACACCAGGATACCTGCGTTGGCTCATTTACCAAAACCATTGCATGCTTTACTTTACAGCGACTTGGCAGAATCAAGAGGTCTCCACGAATATCGACAAATATATTTCGGCATTTAAGGGAATTTCGTTTTTTTAGCCTACATTGAATTTCTGTAGTCCAACGATGCTCAACCATTTTGTCTTGTTGGCGCCAGCGAATGAAGAACAAACATTTCTTCAATTTTAAAAAGTAAAAATTTCACTACTAACAATTTAAAAATGTTCTTAAAACTTGCAAAGATATTTGGAAAAGAAATATCACTGTTTTTGTTTTTAGGAGTAGGGTGGGAGTGTCATTGATAAAATTAGAGCGAGAGAAAGTTTTTCTTACAAAACCTTTCATTATTGAATCATGGTCTTTACTACAAGTGCTGTTGTGCGGTGCCGGTGAAATATTTCGGGTTAATTGAAAAAAAACATAGCAAGCGGCGCGAGTGAAACAATAATTAACCCATCGATTTTGATAGCAGGTGCAGTGAAAAGGTGATTGTCAATAGTAAGTAGTAATATGTAAGTAGTGCGAATGTACACACAAACAAAAGAAATAAGTAAAAACAAAAAAAACGGTGAAGTTTAAGAAATAAGTGCGTAGAGTTCCTTTTAAATAAAAAAAAATGCGTAAATTAAGTTAATTTCTAACCAGAAAAAAAAACGTGCGTAATAAATATATATACGTTTTGCGAAACATATGTATGTGCAGAAGTACCGGTGGAGTGTTCAATTCATTATGTAAATGTGCCTTATGTAAAAGAATATGTACATACATATGTACCATGTGGTGCTAGTTGGTCGCGTTAAGAGCGTGTCCTTTTAAAGTTTTTACACACAAATTGAATATGCGTATTTATGTGTTGAGATAGGTTATGTGAAAAAGTGCAATGCTGAAAGAAACACATGCATAC
>NW_023481205.1:0-2026 GCF_013731165.1 Rhagoletis pomonella | reverse complement strand
AATTCGTCGGATTTTTTTTATGCATGTTACCGCATAACTTTGGACCACGTCAACCGATTTCCAGGTGATCCCATACTAATTTGGTTTAGATGGGATCATTGGATCATGAAAAAATTAACGGTACAATTACACTTTTATATGAGAATTGGAGTCGGTGTGTTGTTTGCTTAAAAATTACTTGTTTATGAATTTTTTACATTAAGTAATTTGTGTACCAGCTCTTCGTTGATAATATGATCACTTCGTTTGATAAGATGTTGTAAATTCTATATTTATTTACAATCTTCGGATTTTGGATAAGTGGAAAGATTTAAAAAAATTCCCTAGTAAAGCTTTCACAAATACTTTTCGTTTGGAACCAATTATGTAATATTTCATTTAATTTCAATATTTTCAGTCTTTACTTTTAGATAGATGATAACCCTATAAAAAATATTTCCAAATCAAGATTTTTCAAATACCTTTCGTTTGGCACCCATATTGTTCCTCAAACATATTTTCGATTGTAAGTCTTCTTAAAACTCTTTAGTTTGATACCCACATTGCAATATTTCATTTATTTAATCAATCCAAAACGGTCCACCCTAATGCTTAATAATATAGGTACATATGTACGTATAAATGTACACTAAGGTGGTCCAAAAATGTATGAAAAAAAATAAGGTCGGATTTTTAATGCCGCCACCCCCTAGGATTGTTATATACCGAAAAAAATATACCCATATCTTTTATTTTGAAATAAAAAATAATTAAGTTAGTGCTCAAAGCGCTCAAAGTTTTCCATGTATTTTATATGCAGAAAAAACATCTTTTCGTAGAAATAGTGTAGAATTCTTGAAAATTAATATTTTTCGATCGGAAAACTTTACTTATCTTCAGGAGATTCTCAGTAATAATACTCATTTGTTTCTTCAACAATTTTTTCATGGTAACTATATTTTATAGGTCCTCCAAAGCCCTTTGAAAATGCAATGGGGGGACCAATAAAAAATCTTTAATCATAAAAAATGGTTAAATAAACAATTAGATATTAGTCTCCTGCAGAGAACCATAGTTTTCCGGTCGAAAAATATTGATTTTCAAGAGTTTTATACCATTTCTACGAAAAATTGTTTTTTCTCCATATAAAATACATGGAAAACTTTAAACGCTTTGAGCTCTCCCTAAATATTTTTTGATTTCAAAATAAAAAAATAGGGGTATATTTTTTTCGATATGGATCAATCCTAGGGTGTGCCCGCATTAAAACTCCGACTTTATTTTTTTTGGACCACTCTAATGTACACATTTATTTATTAGAAACTGTCATAAATTTTCCCGCCAAATTAACTATTTTTTAACTTCCCCTCCAAACAGTTTTACTGCTTTGAGGTTGAACTCAATTCTATTGAAAAGAGCGCGGGTACTTATTTTCCCGTATTCAACCAGGAACGGCCGTCAGCCACCACACATCGTCCGTACCCGCTCTACATTTTTACATATCCATAAAAAAATAATAATGAACCAAACATATTTGACAAGAGACTAATTTTTCGTTGGTTTATTTATTTTATCGCTTTATATTGAAAATAAATTGGTGCGACATACTAAGCTTTCGAGTTAAAATTTTCAAAAAGGTGGCAACTCTCCTCAAAAATATTTCCAACAGTCATATATCTTAAACTTCCTTAATTTAATACCTACATTTTAATAAGTCATTTATTTTATAAATTATATAAATTTAGTTAAATTTTCAGGTGGCAACCCT
Source organism: Rhagoletis pomonella (assembly GCF_013731165.1). Taxonomy (NCBI): domain Eukaryota; kingdom Metazoa; phylum Arthropoda; class Insecta; order Diptera; family Tephritidae; genus Rhagoletis; species Rhagoletis pomonella. The sequence goes on along the minus strand of NW_023481205.1, from coordinate 279 downwards.
CCTCAAATATATTTTTGACCGTAAACCTTAATATGCTTTGCGCTTAATTTTTTAACAGGTGGCAACCCTCCTTTGAAATATTTTCGACTGTAAGCCTTCTTAAAATTCTTTAGTTTGATATCCACATAGCAATATTTAATTTACTTTATCAATTTAACTGAGTTAAAATTTAAAAATTGGTGGCAACCCTTCTCCAAAATATTTCCAACAGATATCTTTCTTAAACCTCTTTTATTTGATACCCATAATGTAATATTTCATTTATTTTATCGATGTACT
>NW_023481204.1:0-2026 GCF_013731165.1 Rhagoletis pomonella | reverse complement strand
AATTTGTTTCTACACTCTGCTACGCATTCAGAATTTTGCTTTCCTCTAATGACACGTTGCATTTATGACACCGATCGACATCCGTTGCAACCGCTGTGCCATCAGTAGAGCCATAGCGCTTTGTGTCAGCAACAACAAGCAAAGTCATGCTTATGACACGTCAACTTTTTCCTTCGTATTTTTAAAGCTGCTCAGCATTTTTGCCAATTCTTTTCATTCAATATTGCATCGCTGTTATCGCATCAAGTTGTCAGAGCAAATGTTCGAAAATGCTTGAAAAAGTACTCGTGTCAAAAAAAGAAGCAACAAACACGACTGCGTATATGTAATATGTATGTATGTACACCGAGCTCATAGCCGTTTCTTATTGTATGCATATGCGAAAATACATACATACATAAATATGTAAATGTACCATCTTGCCAATTTTTTTTTTCTCTTATTTCAACTTCGTATACCAACCTGATTTTGCTTGTTTCCTTGTATCCTTCCGCTGCTCCTGCCCTATTTCCTGACTGAGCGACTTTTTGAGCCGCTGCACTTTATGTATTCTCACATAGGTGCCCTCATATGTTAAAGGAAGCAACTAAACTCTCACACATACTTACAACACTTACATACTTCATGCTATGACATTCCCTTTTCCCCTTATATAATTTTATACAAACAAACTTTGCAGGCATTATTTGAATGCCATTGAGTGCATCAAAAAAGAAAAAAAGAAAGGAGAAAATGTGAAAATGTGAAAAATATTATTGGGGGAGCACAACAGTGTCTATGGAACGTGCTAAAACTTTATTGAGTATATTCAATTTTATAACACACTGTAATGCTCTAAAGCTTTCGAAAAAATATTTTACATATATAGCTCCATACATAAAAATGCAGATTTTTTTTTTTTTTAATAAACAAACTCGCTGCTTTTTAATATGAAGTGTTATGTGCAGAGTTTTTCATATTACTCTCAGAAACTCTAACATATGTATGTATGTATTAAAGTAGGTGAATATATGCACACATATATACTCTATTGCCTTTGCTACTCGTTGACATCCCATTGCATAGACTGCAGAGAAACTAAGCTGATTGCTGTCAATAAGGAAAATTGAAAAGGAGGATTGCCTTATTATGTCAGAAGAGAAATGATAAAAAAATTTGAAGCAAGTCAAAAGAGGGGCCGCAGCATTGCATAAACAAAAAGGAGTGACAAGAAATGAAAAAAAAACCAAACGAGAGGGGTCTAATTTTGCTGAGGAAAAGTCAAGTAAAATAAACAGATGGAGTTTTTAAATCCCAGTTTGATGCTAAATATCCTCCTAAACCTAAGCTTGAAAACTATCAACGCAATTTTTTATGAGTATGGAAAAAATGTTTCGAATTCTCTAACGATTACTTTGCGAATTTTCTTTGTAAATCGTATAAAGAAGTTGACAGAATTTAAGTCGTAAATGAAATTTGTTTACGTTTTCTTGAAAGAAATTCTGAAAGGTTTCTCAAAAGACAATCTGGAAGCTTCTTAAATGACTTAAAATTTACACTGCGTATTTCATCCCATAAAATTTGAAAAAAAAAATCGGAAAGCGAAATAATAATTTCTTCACAAGTTCTTTAAAATTATGCTGACACTAAGGTTTGTGGGGTTCCTAATTGTAGCTGCATGATGGCGTAAATATGTATCGGTGTATGCATACACAATATGCTTGTATGTGAATACCTAGTATAACTCAAGTCAATTTTTCCATTGTTATCGCGCACATTTCCATTGTCATTGTCTCGTGTTCACTTCCTTTTCCGTTGACATTTCCGTTTTCATTTTTTTTTTTGCCACTTATAGTATAGCAAAATAAAATTCACCACGTACTAAAAGTTACTCAGCAACTTTTTAGCAGCGACAGTTGTCGTTACCAATATGCAGTTTATTATTCTATTTTCACTTCATTCCTGCGTCACGTCATAAATGTTATTCAGCAAAAACATTTTTATACGCATATTTACAAAGGGGATAAGCTATTCGTTTAGCTTACGG
>NW_023481203.1:0-2026 GCF_013731165.1 Rhagoletis pomonella | reverse complement strand
TCCTGCATTATGGTTTTCCACGTTCGCTTCTGTCAATGAGACGTAATTTTCTACTTTTGCTGCACTTCTCTTAAAATCGAAAACTTTACTAGGATCATCTTTAAAGTGCCATGTTCTCTGAGCTAGATCCATAACGATACCGGCTTGTTCGAGGAAATCAATCCCTAATAGCGTTCGATTGTTTTGTGCAGTTGACAAACAGATGAACCGTATGCGTTTTATGCGTTTTCCGATTACAATATCTACGATAGTGGAATACACCATATCTTTTCGCGGTATGCCATCTGCTAATATGATTTCCGCAAACACTTTCTGGAACTCAACTCCTTTTTCTCTAAGCTTTTTGAATAACTGACTACTTGCAACGCTCGTGCGGGCAGCTGTGTCCAAAAACGCCTCCCCTTCTAAGCCATTTATATTAATGTTTACGGTGGGTACATCTCTCCCTATAATAGTGGTTTGTAACGTATAAAGTCAAGCTTTTGTGGACTATTTATTACAGTTTTCTTGTTACAAGTTGGACAATTTGATCGGTAATATCCGGGAGCACCACAACCATAACAATTTAGGTTTGTTTCTTTAACTTTTATTGAATTTCTTTTCTCTGACTCAATCTTTTTAAAACAATTTTCAGCAGAGTGATTTTTTTTCTGCAAAAGCTACATCGAGTGGTGGATCTCTCCAAAACTTCCACGGTTTTGTAGATTTCATCATTATTTTCTACTAGCAACATTTCAGCTTCCCTTGCTTTATCTAATAGATCATGAAACGTATTTACGTCTTCTAGAGAAACCTTCTCTCGAATATTTAATAAAATTTGAGAATATATCATGTCTAACATGGTTTACTCGCTTAGCCTTTCTCTTAGCTGAGCAAAGAGTTGCCTTTGTCTACATACGAATGCATCTGTTGACTCGGAAAACCTTTGCTTTTCCCGATTAATCTCGGCGAATATACGCCAATCCGGCTTTGGGGGAGAAAAAGCTTTGCGAAGAAGGTCTATAGCCTCGTTGAATGATCTAGGCTCATTTTTTAATCCTTGCCACCAGGATGAAGCATAGCCTTCAAGCAGTAATGGTAAGCTAATCAGTGCTCGTTCATCAGTTATGTTCTCAGCTTCTTTAAACACCAGGATAGTCGCAATAAAATCTTCAATTTTACTAGTATTTCGGCCAACATTGAAACGAGCGCTACATTTGCTAAACGTTGATCTGCTTTCTTGGCTTACATGCAGATTTCCTATTAGCTGGCGAAATTGATTTTCTGTAAGGGTAACATTTGCAGTGTCATTCATGTTTGGGAATTGGTTTAGTCTTGGACTTCTTCTAATCATATAAAAGCAATCCAAAAGGCAATAAAAGGAGTCCAGCAACTACAAGCACGAAGATGAGAGGAGGAGCAACAGCAATGACTTTCCCAGCAAATAACCAACAATAGCGATTTAAGAGCCACCCGCTAACACCTGCGGCGAAAAGGCAACAACAACGATTTGCACAGCAAAGGAGCAACTAATAGCGATATCACCCGTAGCCTCGTGCAGCGGGCAAGCAACAACAACGACGTGCACAGCAAAGAACCAACAATAGCGATGCAAAGAATCACCCGCTAACTCGTGCGGCGGAAAAGCAACAACAACGACTTGCGCAGCAAAGGAGCAACTAATAGCAATACCACCCGCAAACTCGTGCTGTGGAGAAGCAACGACAACGATCCATTAAACCAGGTAGCGGTACACAGGAATCGTCGTCGCAACCTCACGGTTAACCACTGATTCTGGAGGAATTGGAATCGCGATGGGCCAAATGATGAAATGTTGAGCTGATATACTGTAGTGGTACTATTAGTCGCAAGAGCCACAATTGTCTACTAGCTTCTAAATAGCAATTTCCACAAAGTTTATTAGCTGCGTATCAAGCGCCAAATCCTCGAAGCGGTTTAAAGAATTTCCGAACAATTTTGTAATTTACGTTGGGCGCCAATTGTAGAGAAGATGATTTCTCTACTCAGTAACCTTGTCCGCCAGAGC
>NW_023481202.1:0-2026 GCF_013731165.1 Rhagoletis pomonella | reverse complement strand
AAAAAATGCTGACTTTGGAAAATGTTCAGCCAGTAGAGGTGCTAATTGACGTAAATTTTTTCACATTTTTTGATAACAAAACTTCTTTGATTTCATCAGCTTACAGTTTGCAGGTCGGGCCGAAAAACTTTCAGTCACATACGATGCCAGACATTTAATTTACTCTCAATATTCTGATAACCGAATTGATATCGAATCAGACTTCAATTTTAATTTTTGGTTAATTTAGGTTAGAACGATGCGCTTATTGACTGACTTCCAGATCATAACAATTCTGACTTAGCATTTCTTCGGGAAGAAAGTTGGTGGATAAGTCCAGCTGGGAATTTGTCCATCAGGAGCACCGTCAAAGCTGAGACTAAAACCCCCAACTATATTGTGGAATACCACTAGGGTAGGTGTCTTCTTTTCCTTAAGACAAAATAGCGTAGAGCCATATCCGTGGACATACTTTTAGTGAAAACGTGCTAAACTTTCAATAAATTAATTGGTTTGATTGAGAGTCAGATTTGTGTTTCCAGAGCTCTCCAATGTCTTAAATAATTGAGCTACAGTGCCTTGGTTTATTAGAGACTCTACCTGCCTTTGGTGTTATTATTACTTTAACATACTTTCACAGCATTGAAATAAAACATAGGCTCACGAAGCTAATTAAGATGGGCATAAACCAGGGACCGAAGATAACAGTTATTGATGAAAAATGGCATGGACAAAATCGCTAGGAAGGAAATGTTCTACAACTAAGTCGCACATACCACTCGATTTATTTTTTCATCGAGAATCTAATTTCAAAATATTTTTGTTTTTTAATTTTTATGCAAAATTAAAAAAATGACAGTTATTTTAGATTTTTTTTATAAATCCAAAATAACAGTTATTTTTGACTTTTGTATCTTAGACAAGCCAGTGACTTTTACTTTGATTTATTTTATTTATGCGTAGCAAAGATTTAAAATATGTATATATAAAATTTGTAACACCTGAATTTAGTTATTTTATTTTATTTTTTAATTATTTTTTGTTTATTTTTATTATATAATTTTATATTTATTTTATTTTTTATTTATTTTACATAGTTTTTAAATATTTTTTGTTTTTTTTAGTTTTAAATCATATTCAATCAATTTTTTATTGTTAAAAACAAGAAACCGAAAAAAATTTTCTTTGCCAGTTAAGCTCTTGAAATTTTCATCCCTCAAAGAGTTAATAAATTTTTGAACAGAGGTCTCCAAATACATTAGAAATATCTCTTCAATAGCACTTTTTGCTCTTGAGTACACACATATGTACATACAACCTTATGGTCATCTAAACTAGCCAACCGGATAAAAAGCTGTTGGGTCTTCTACCTGAACATTTCGTCTACATATTTTGCTCCGCAGTTCTAACTAAAATCCCAGCGCAGCTGTTGGCTGTTTCTTGGCTCAAACGTAGATAAGTATGTTGTATTCACATAAATGTACATACATAAAAATCGTATGTCGCAGTGGCGTAATAAAAGCGGCTTACAGCATTCTCTCCAGCCCATAAACAGACAATAAAAATAGACAACAAATGCGTTGAAAACAAATCACAAGCACACCCGCCTCAATAATACCTACAAACAAACATGCATATGGATGTATATGTGTATGTATGTTGGTACATGGGCTATGCTTTTACTTGCTGCCATTATTGTTTGGCTGTTGCTTTGCTTGTGGCTTTGGCTGTGACTCTGTTTGCAGCGGCTGCAAACTTGTGTGTGTGGCTTGTTATGATTCGACGCGGCTGTCCAAAGCTGATCTCGAAATTTATGTTCACCACCACGATCACCACCACCATCACCATAATCGCCACCAAAGAGCGGAAGTTTACTTTGAATGACTGTCTTGTATGTATGTACATGTGCCATACTGTCGTATATTTATGTATGTTTGTGTTTTTTTATGTATTTAGCGCAAATTGTTGCAGGTGTGCTTGCCACAGCATCGTTATTTTGTTTGTTGTTTATTTGTTGAACAAACATTTTTCAACTCTTTCATTTCTT
>NW_023481201.1:0-2026 GCF_013731165.1 Rhagoletis pomonella | reverse complement strand
CGGTAACACTTTTACCTGAAAATTTTTTGTTTATCAGAGAGCCCCCCCCCCCCCCCCCCCCCACTTACCTTCCCCTAAAGTTTGGCTGGTTACTTCTGGAACACCCTGTATATACTTGTACACAAACAGCACGATCCTGAAAATAAAGGTCGCGCCATTCGCGGACCGCTAACCCTCGATTTTACAGCATCAACCCAATCGCTGATGTCATAAAATACTTTTGTTTACATTCACTGTTGCCAACTTGATGCTCTTGGCACCAAATTTAGTGGGTATTCAAAACGCGAAAATTTTTGAGTTTTGTGCTTGGTGCGTTTTTGTTGCTTTTGTTTTTAGTTTGAAGACATCAAATTAGAAAATCTTAACAAAATGGAAGCAAACTTTATAGCAATCGTAAGTGTGGTACGCAATTTTACAAAAATTTAAACAAAATCATGGCACAGTGACAATCATAAGCGGCAACGAAATATGTGCAGCACCTTCAATCATGCCAGAAGAAATCGACCGTTGTGCAAGAAACATTGATTTTTATTAATTTGAATCGGCATCTTTACAATAAAATTATGTATTCATATAAAGTCCTTAAAATACACCAATAAAAATTTGGTGCTTTTTCATATTCAAAACTTGGCAACACTGCCTTTTGTTCGATGCTTCCCACGCTGGAGAGAATACAGAAGGTGGTGCCGATGGCAATACCACTAATCGGCTCTCAGTGAATTTGACAGAATCAGCTGTCTTGCTGACGTACCAGTCGAGTTGACAGCAGTAGTGATGTGCTGAGTTAATACTATTAAGTACTGATCGATATTCGGTACCGATTTAGAAAGAACCAAAGGTCTCGATACTCGGTACCGAAACATTTAGGTTTGGAATAAAAGCGTACATAGGCCACAAATATGGAGAGAACGGTTCAGGGGAGACTCATCCATCAAAACCCGAATGAAGGAGCCAATAGAGCTCTTAATACTGATTCAAATGAAAGATGTAGGTTTGAGGCCATAACACAGAGCAACCCTTACTTGTTTGAAGTATTTTTGTTCCAGTTGAATCGGACGAAATCATTTTTGTAGGCGTGGGGGCAGATTCTGTAACCAGTTAGCGACAATTTTCGAATCGGTATCGGTTTTGTTGACATATGGTATGAAATAATTTGACGTCAACAAGTACGATATCGATTCGAAACTATGTTTTCGAAGAGCGTTCATGCTATCGCATTTAGCAAACGTACATTTACGCGAGTTCGAAATCGTATGTTTTTGACAAATAGCCGAATTCCAGTCAATTATTCAGATCCGTATCTATTACGATCAATTCTTACGGAGAAGATAATGTGCAAAAAACCGTACTGAAAAGGAAAAAAATAAATTTAAATCAAAAATTCAATACAAAAACTTGAATTGTTTTAACCATAACCGAAAATTTGGTTGTGTATATATTTATTTGTCGGTGCTATCAATTAAAATTTCCTCACTTAATTAGGAAACAAAACAAACAGAGTTGATCACAAATTGTTCCAGATTTCTATCAGCATCACTGAAACGCAGCTAGCCACTGTATACGCGAAAAAGCAATGTTACCACTTTTTATTATTAAACCATGTTCGAATCGTGGAAATTTTGGAAGATCACAGGGTTGCTTTTAGCATTTAGATTCTTAATGCAAAATTGGAGTTGCATTTAGTTGGATTTAGGTGAAAAATTTTGTATGGATATGTACATTTAGAGCAGCATTTAGAGCTAAATGCGCTAAATGTGCTTTTACGGGTAACGCGTAAACGTTAAAACTGATAAAATAAAATTTCTCTGTTGCGACAAGGTCAAGTGTATTTTAGCCAATATCATTTAAAATAGTAATGAAAGTTTTTTCTAAACTTGAAATGCTTATAATGGCGAAGGTTTAATGTAAAAAATCGGTATCGGGTACTGAAAAGAAAGTTTTGGGTACTGTTGTCTCTCAAATAAATGACCAAATACAAATTTTTTAGCTTTGCTTTTAATTTTATTTGCACTAATTCATGTGCTAC
>NW_023481200.1:0-2027 GCF_013731165.1 Rhagoletis pomonella | reverse complement strand
TTTCGTGCGATTCCGTGTCGTGGTTCAAAACTTATAAGGTAATAAACTAACAGACAATCACATTTATATGTATATGTGACCTGGTCTACGAAAAGGGAGCTTACGTGCGAAAACTAGTTTTCTGTGAAAAAGCTGTTAAAAGTAAGCAACTCGTTTCGTCAGTTTCTCATTATCTCGTTAATTGTTCTCCGCGCCGGACGTCCAGTAAGTGTTGTTGTTGGTCGGAATATTATTATTATAATTCAATGTATTTTGTTCATTACCAATAAATTATATTTTGTCGTATTTTTACTCTTCTTTCTCTACATTTTTAGTTTACTTCTAAGCAAGTTAGGATTTTCTGCTTTTCACCACGTGAAAAAGCATCTCATCTTCCATCCGAATCAACCAAAAAGTGAAAATTGATTTTTTGATACCTAAGCCCCCTTTCCGTAGACCAGGTCACATATATAGACTAGCTTTTACCCGCGGATTTCACCCCACGCCAGAAGGAAGGGGTCATGTGACTTTTGGTTCCGAAGTTATGGCTGATAAAAAATTCCAAGCGAATGTTAAGTGCTACGCCCCCTTTTACAAACTCATTTATATATACCCTACTTAGGTGCTTATCCTACCATAGATACAGTTGTCCACAAAATAATAGGAGTGGGATATTTTAACCTGTTTTGGCTATTTGTCTTTAGTTTATTTAATGTTTCGTATTTTTTTGTAAAAGCCTAGCTGGTAATACAACAAACACCATATAAATTTACATTTTCAAGTTTGCACAAAAATTATAAAAATTCTGCAAATTTTCACCAAAATTTCAAACTATTTAACCAGAATCTTTAGGGAATATGTTGATATGCAGTTTTGTAGCCCATTCAATTCTAGTCTGAAGAAGTGCAAGTTTCAAGCTGCTAAAAAATTCCGTTGATTTTTGAGAATTTTTTCGGTTGAAGGTGTTTCACGTTTTTTCCATACAAAGTATGTTCGACAATTTTCTTTTATATGGGGACAGTGCCAGCAAAAAAAAATTGCCAAAAATCAACGGAATTTTTTAGCAGCTTGAAACTTGCACTTCTTCAGACTAGAATTGAATGGGCTATAAAACTGCATACCAGAATTTTCTCTGAAGATTCTGATTAAAAAGTTTGATATTTTGGTGAAAATTTACAGAATTTTAATAATTTTTGTACAAAGGTTGAAATCTTAATTTATTCGTTGTTTGTTGTATACCCAGCTTGAATTTTGTATAAAAATAATAAACATTAAATAAAGAAAAGACAAATAGCAAAAACTGACCAAAAATAACGCACTCCTATTATTTTGTGGACCACTGTATGTTTGCATACCAAATTTCAAGTTCATGTGATTTACGGTTCCGAAGTTAGGGCTGATTAAATAATATACACCTATGAGAGGTGCCACGCCCCCTTTTACAATACCGCCAATTTTTTCCCATGAGTATAGAATTAATTTTATTTATCTCGACAGCAAGTTCCAATGCTCTACCACAAATATTTCAAGAGATATACAACATGAAAATTTTAGTTAGTATAGGAGCTGCCACGCCCTCTTTTCTAGTACTTCCCATTTTTCTCTATGCCTGTAACCTTCTCGGGGTAAAAGCAAGTAAGTATGCAAAGTTTCGTGCGATTCAGTGCCGCGGTTCAGAAGTTATAAAGTAATAAACAAACAGACATTCACATTTATATAGAGAAGCAATTTTTTGTGAAGGTAATTAGATTTGCATCGTCCTATCAAACAATTTTTATTGCCGACAATAATAAAATGTCTCGCCCTCGGAAACAAATTTATTGCCGTTAATATTGCCATAGTATCGATTTCCTATTACCTGACGCTCTAAAACGTCCGCCGAAGGCAACCCGCCTCGGCGACTCGTTTTCTTATCGTTTCAGGCGATATTTGGAATAATTTTATTCTTTTTAATACTTCATTTATTTTTTGTATACAAAATTAGAACTTGGAAACGGAATGAATTCTTTCTTTCGCTATGGGGCTAGCTATTTTTGCAATCCTGTCCT
>NW_023481199.1:0-2027 GCF_013731165.1 Rhagoletis pomonella | reverse complement strand
GCGTAGCGTAAGCACAATATTTATTTGCTCTCATTGTATTTGATTTTCTTTGCATACAGTAGCGTGTATTTGGAATTATCTATTCTTTTAATAATAACGGGTGATTTTTTAAGAGCTTGATACCTTTTTTTTTAAAAAAAACGCATAAAATTTGCAAAATCTCATCGGTTCTTTATTTGAAACGTTAGATTGGTCCATGACATTTACTTTTTGAAGATAATTTCATTTAAATGTTGACCGCGGCTTCGTCTTAGGTGGTCCATTCGGAAAGTCCAATTTTGGGCAACTTTTTCGAGCATTTCGGCCGGAATAGCCCGAATTTCTTCGGAAATGTTGTCTTCCAAAGCTGGAATAGTTGCTGGCTTATTTCTGTAGACTTTAGACTTGACGTAGCCCCACAAAAAATAGTCTAAAGGCGTCAAATCGCATGATCTTGGTGGCCAACTTACCGGTCCATTTCTTGAGATGAATTGTTCTCCGAAGTTTTCCCTCAAAATGGCCATAGAATCGCGAGCTGTGTGGCATGTAGCGCCATCTTGTTGAAACCACATGTCAACCAAGTTCAGTTCTTCCATTTTTGGCAACAAAAAGTTTGTTAGCATCGAACGATAGCGATCGCCATTCACCGTAACGTTGCGTCCAACAGCATCTTTGAAAAAATACGGTCCAATGATTCCACCAGCGTACAAACCACACCAAACAGTGCATTTTTTCGGGATGCATGGGCAGTTCTTGAACGGCTTCTGGTTGCTCTTCACTCCAAATGCGGCAATTTTGCTTATTTACGAAGCCATTCAACCAGAAATGAGCCTCATCGCTGAACAAAATTTGTCGATAAAAAAGCGGATTTTCTGCCAACTTTTCTAGGTAATAAAATTCAATGATTTGCAAGCGTTGCTCGTTAGTAAGTCTATTCATGATGAAATGTCAAAGCATACTGAGCATCTTTCTCTTTGACACCATGTCTGAAATCCCACGTGATCTGTCAAATACTAATGCATGAAAATCCTAACCTCAAAAAAATCACCCGTTAGTTTCGTAAATCTTTTGTAAGTTGGGAAAAAATGTGTAAAAGTTAAGCGAAAACTAAAGTTTCAAATGTAAAGCATTAATTTAAATTGCCTAGTTGATTGAATTGTTTTTGATACTTAGGTCGGTGTTATGCAGAAATTTTGTTTGGCAAACTGCGTGCAATTGTTGTTGCAGCAAACTCGGAGAGAGCGAGTTTGGCGACTCTCACAGCAAACTAATTTTGTTTGGTCAAACTGCAGCAAATTCGGTGTTGCCATATACAAAATTTTAGACAATTGTTGCTATACACAAAAATTGCCGTGATACCGAAAGCCAGAAAACTGTATTTATGCTGTAGGAGCTTCAAAGATTAGGGCACAGTTAATTGCCTATGCAATATCAAAAAAAATATATTAATTGTGCGCGTTATGTACATCTGAAATTCTCATTTCGTGTTGCCAATAGCTATGAAAACCATAATGAACGTGCAACCCTGTGCCAAACTTGACATAACCACCTCCGAGCAAACTAAGCAGCCGCCATTTAATTTGGCAAACAAAAGTTTGTCTGCATAACCACGACCTTAATAGTAATTGATTTTGTATATCGCAATAACAACAAAACTTGTAAGGTCGGTGTTATGCAGAAATTTTGTTTGGCAAACTGCGTGCAATTGTTGTTGCAGCAAACTCGGAGAGAGCGAGTTTGGCGACTCTCACAGCAAACTAATTTTGTTTGGTCAAACTGCAGCAAATTCGGTGTTGTCATATACAAAAATTTTAAATTTTGCGCGTTATGTACATCTGAAATTCTCATTTCGTGTTGGCAATAGCCATGAAAACCATAATGAACGTGTAACCCTGTGCCAAACTCGACATAACCACCTCCGAGCAAACTAAGCAGCCGCCATTTAATTTGGCAAACAAAAGTTTGTCTGCATAACACCGACCTAAGATGGACGCGGACACAATAAGAGCCATGACTGTAGAGATGTTAAAAACAAAGTTAAGAGAACT
>NW_023481198.1:0-2027 GCF_013731165.1 Rhagoletis pomonella | reverse complement strand
AGTTTACGCAAGTTAATTTCTTAAAAAAGCTTAATGATTTTTTCATGGCGCCCAACGTGGGGCTCAGTGTGTGATTTCGTGAAAGTAAAAAACAAAAAAAAAACTATAAACGATAAACCCACGGAACTACAAAGTGTCATAGTGAGACATATGTGCTAATCCCGTGTCAAGTGCTGGTGACGTACACAAATACCCATCTAACATTTCGACATACAAATCAACATAAATAAAAAGTGGCGGTGACAAATTAAAAAAAAACGCTATATAAACATACAAAAAAGTGGTGGTTAAAAACCAAACTAAACTAAGAAAATAAAATCTATATACATACATACATACATATCAGGGTTGTTGCGAATATTCGCCATCGCATTCGCAACCGCGGAGCTTCCGCATTAATTTTAACATTCGCATTCGCTTTCGCTTTCTCAATAATCAATGCGGATCTTTTGCGAATGCGAATATTGAAGGAACCGAAAATAACAGTTTTTTTTTACCAGTTACACTTGGCCAAATATTTTTTATTCCCAATTAAAAGTCTTTTCAGGATAATAAAGAAACCGCTTATCCAAATAAAACAAGTTTGGTACCAAATGAAGGAAATGTCTAAACGAGCAAAGCAAACCATTGAAAAATATTTCAATAAAAAATGTTAATTAATTACCATAGAACAAACCTTGGGTCTGGTATACGAATTTCTTTAGTATTAAATGATAAAAAAATACAAATTATTTCTGCTTAAAAGCTATTTCAGTCACAGAAGAAAGGATTAGAAATGAATTACAAAAACTAAAATCGAAAAACGCTGTTGACGTTACAGGTTCTCCAAATTCAGAAACAACCAAAAGAATGAGAATGAAGAATTCTTTGGAAAACAACGGTGTTTAAACAACGATCTTGCCATGATACAAGATTGTGAAGATGGAAGTCAGGAGGATACATCCGACATTTGCAGCCCGATGCAATTCTCAATGAAGAATTATTGCACCACAATAAAAAAAAAATAAATATAACTGAAAGAGCTCTCAACTGGTGCAGCGTCAACTGAAAAGAGTTTACATTTTTGTCAAGTTTCAAGTTTTTCAAGTTTGTCGCTTCGGGCGAGTAGTTATTTAGTGGCGCAGGTTTGATTTACGATCGTTTAAAAACTTTTTATTGAATACAATGTTCCAATTTTTTAATTCAAATACTAAAAAAAAACATTATTAAAAATAACTAACCTTTCCATTTCTATTTAACTAAATCACCTAATAGTTTTTCCACCTTTCCGAAAACTACCGCTACATGGTAAGCAGTGGTGGTTTTACGTCTATTTCAAACATCTTCGATGAGATAAACTTATATACAGATGCGTGGAACTAATTAGCAACGAAATTCAAAACGATATTGCTTGCAAATTATGTTTATTTATTTATTTTTAATAATATTCATTTAAAATATATTTCAATCTATTTCAGAAACCACAATAAAAAAATTTGGAAAGCTTGCACAAATTGCAAAAAAATTAATCAAACTTCAAAAAATTGTCATCAAAATTTCAAAATTTTTAATTATAATATTTAGAAAATTTTCGGGTATGCATGATCAAAATATTTTTTACATGGAAAAAAATCCGCAACACCCTCGACAAAAAAAATTCTAAAAAATCAGCGGTAATTTTTAGCGACTTGAAACTTGCACTTTATTATACTAAAATTGAATGGGCTACAAAACTGCATACCCGAAAATTTTCTAAATATTCTAATTAAAAATTTTGAAATTTTGATGACAATTTTTTGCAGTTTGATTAATTTTTTTGCAATTTGTGCAAGCTCTGCAACTTTTGTTACTGTGGTTTCTGATATAGATTGAATTATATTTTAAATGAAAATTATTAAAAATAAATAAATAAACATAATTTGCAAGCAATATCGTTTCGAATTTCGTTGCTAATTAGTTGCACGCATCTGTAGATATATGTGGGCGGCACCACCCCCATTATCCAAAATTCCATATTAATGTTACTTTTTTTCAAGGGATTGTTGTTA
>NW_023481197.1:1148-2027 GCF_013731165.1 Rhagoletis pomonella | reverse complement strand
TGCCTATGATACAGCATGCTGCATCATATGAGCTATATCGAAGACTGCTTGATACGGGGTGTCGTTAATCGCAGAATGCACGGCACTGCGGAGAGAGAAAGCGGCATCGCTAAGGTGGTTATCCCAATTCTTTTGGTTGCCCTTAATATACGACCTCACGATTTGCAGCACCGAACGGTTAACTATTTCTGCCGCGTTGGCTTGCAGTGAATAGAATGCGGTCCTGATATGCTGCGTACCATACTTTTCCAGGAACTGGCTATATATGTCCGCGACAAATTGTTTCCCGTTGTCCGAGTGGACATATTCGGGCACTCCAAAAAAATATGGAACACTTCATTCTCTAAAAACTTAATAACCTCGGCAGCAGTGGCTTTTCTCATAGGTTTTAAAAATACAAACTTCGAGAAGTGGCTAAACATACAAACACAAAGACATTTCCATAACACGTACAGGGATAGGGCCCATAAAGTCAATGAATAAACGTTGAAAACGCTTTTCAGTGACACGTTGTTTGCCCATTAGGGGCTTATGGAAGGCGTTTTGCGTTTTGTTGCCCTTACAAGTTTCACAAGCTTTTACGTAGTTTTGGACGTCGGTTACCATGCCGGGCCAATAATATTATTATCTTATGCGCGTCAAAGTTTTATGAAGTCCACCGTGACCAACAGACGGTGAATCATGCGAGGATTCCACGAGCCCACGGAGCAGCTCTGTCGGCACCCAGAGTTTCCAGGCGTGGTCCTGCTGAAGGTCAACCCCACTATTAAATTGTGTCCGTTTGTATACATAACCGTCCGATATACAAAGTTCGGGTAGTCTGTCCTGGTTGTTGGTAACAGTCTTTTTAAGCTCCTCGTATTTGTCTGTGTTGAAAAA
>NW_023481197.1:0-1138 GCF_013731165.1 Rhagoletis pomonella | reverse complement strand
GATAAATCCTTTTGGTTCATCAACCATTTCAGACTCGCGTGGTCAGTTATCACCCTCCATATACGGCCGATATCGTTTGATGCTCAGAACTGCAGCGTAGCACTCTAGCTCCGTTATACTGTAGTTGCGCTGCGCTTTGTTAAGTTTGGCCGAGATGTATGCTATTGGCCGCTCATTACCGTCGTCGTTTAACTGAAATAAAACCCCGCCCACACCATCCGTTGACGCGCCACATTGTATATAAAAGTGTCTGTTGAAGTCAGGGTGTGTCAAGACTGGTGCCGAAATCAGGCTTTCTTTCAACTGATTAAACGCCCTTCTGGTATCGTCCGTCATAGTAAATTTGTTTACTCTGTCCTTTTTGAGGCAGTCGTGCAGCGGAGCTGCAATTGTCGCGTAGTCTTGTATAAATCTTCGATACCACCCTGTCATCCCCAGGAACCGCCTGATCTGCTTCGGGGTTCGTGATTCCGGGAAGTCTGTCATGGCTGCCCACGACGTACCCAAGGTATCTTACCTCCTTAAAACAAAATTTGCTCTTTTCAACGTCTAAAGTCAGTTTGGCTTCACGGAGACATTTAGCAACTTTTACTAACAAGGACAAATGCGACACAAAATCTTCCGAGCACACAAATAAGTCATCCAAATAAACGAACACAAATTCACGAAGATTAGCGGGTATGACCATGTCCAATAGCCTACACATACGTTGTGCCGCATTGCGCAACACAAAGGGCATGACAGTGAAGTGATACAACGGTCTGCCCGGCACGGTGAATGCCGTTTTCTCCCTAGGCTTTCTCTCTAAAGGTATCTGCCAGAATGCGTCTTTTAAGTAGACTGCGGATATAAACCTAGTGTTTTGTAGTCGGCTTAGGATATCATCAATATGAGGCAGTGGATAAGCATCTTTAACGGTTCTCTCATTCACCTTACGGGCATCCAGACAGAGGCGATTTTTAGTCCCTTTAATCACAAGTGAGACTGGCGAGTTCCAGCTGCTGTTGGACTCTTCTATCACTCCCATTTCCAGCATTCTGTCCAATTCATTATAAATAAGTTTTTGAATAGCTGGGGATATGGGATAGTGCCTCTGTTTTACTGGGAGATTCTTATTGATCACTTCTATAACATGCTC
>NW_023481196.1:0-2028 GCF_013731165.1 Rhagoletis pomonella | reverse complement strand
GTTTTCATTTCGAACGTTCCACACACAACGAACACCACATACCTACTGTCAACCAACAACAATGGTGTAATGCAAAACAAAACCACACGAAAAACTCTATACGCCAAACGACAACTGGGAACACAATAAAAACAATCCTCATCACCACTGCCTGTGACAATTGCGAACCATTTATTGTTGGCACCAAACACTCACCACCACACACACGTGCACCTTCATCATACTAATTGCAAATTCATATGAATTTGAATCACAAAAATCGCAATTAAAATTAAAATTTAAAAACTAAAAACTCATTGGGTATAAAAAAAAAAAAATAAAAAAATTGCATGACAATTCGCTTAAATAAAATTCAGAGGAAACGGAGTATTTCTCTGAAACATTGGCTGCCGAACAATTCTCACAATATGCTCCCACACCACCAACAGCAGCAGCTGCAGCAGCCGCCGCAACACTGCCACCGCCACCAATACAACACCAGCAACACAACACGGCGGCAATTATATCCAGCAATCAGGCAGCTAGCGCCAGTAATACACACATTTATAGTAGCCAACAACAGGTGGCAGCACAGCAGCAGCAGCATCAGCGGCAACAACAACAGCAACAACAGCACAACACTCAAAGTCACAATCACAGACAACAAACACACGAACCGACACAGCAACAGCAACTGCAACTGCAACAGCAACAACAAACCCAAACACATCAACACCATCCACACTATCAGCCACCACCACAACCACAATCACAACAACACTCACATCAACAGCAAATACACCAACTACAACATCAGTTGTATCAAGCTCAACAACAAGCCACACAACAGCAACACTATCCACAACATACACAGCAACAGCAACACCAACAACAACAACAACATGAACAATATCAACATTACCAGCAGCCACAGGCGCTGCGGCAACAATATCAACTGCATCAGCAGCAATTGTTGAAGCAACAACAGCAGCAACACCATCACCAACACCAACAACAATTGTTGCAACAGCAACAGCAACAACAACCAATTAAACAAACATCACATTTGTATCCAACAGCGGCCGCAAACCATTCATCCCAGCAGCAGCAGCAGCAGCAGCAGCAGCAGCAGCAGCAGCCGCCGTCGAACACCTACAACCAGCTGCGCTCAGCAATTTTGCAGAATTCTCATCACCCAACTGGTGGCGCGCAAGCAGCTCATCTCAACGAAAATGTAACCAACGCCGGCGGCGGTGGTGGCGGCTATAGCAGCGGCGGCATGACCAACCATGCAACCGGAGGCGGCGGCACTTACGATCAATACGACAACTACACACGTGCCGCTGCGGTCAATAACAACAACTTGACTTATCAGCAGCAACAGCAACAACAACAGGCACAATCACAGTCACAGTCACAGTCACAGTCACAAAAGGCCGCCTCTTATCACAGCAACAGCAATTCGGCTAGCGCTGCTAATGCCAACAATGGCGCTAGCGCTGGCAGTGGCAGCGGCGTGCCTCAAACTACACAACAACTATACGCCAGCAACAACTATAACAGTCACTTTTCGTCGAGCACTTCATTGGGCGGGGCAACAGGCAATTTGGCGCATCACAACAGCAACGGCACCGTTAGTACCGGTGCTGGCGTTGGCGGCAGCAACAGCAACAGCAATCACTCGCACAGTCACAGTCACACAAGCGCCGGTGGGCTGGTAAATAATGGCAGTGCAACAGCTGTGGCGGTGAACAGCATTGGCAAAATCGCCGACTATGATCCGTTGACCGATGGACCACGTCCCATGCCGAACACCGGAAGACCCAGCACAACGCTCATTTACAGCTCGGATAGTCGCGGTTCGGGTGAGTGTAGCGCTAGTGGTGTAGCGTAAGCTATAAAGTGTAAATATCAATTAACCGTAATTGTGTAATGTAAAAATTGTCCTTCAAAAACACATTTTTATTGCATTTGTCTGTCCGCCTTCAGCAAATCGTTTCATAAAAACAAGCGCCCCGTATATCGCCAAACGTCGCGCTTTGTGTGTCG
>NW_023481195.1:0-2028 GCF_013731165.1 Rhagoletis pomonella | reverse complement strand
TTTTTCAGTACCTAGAGAATACCCCTATTCTTTCGTCGTTGTAACCTATGTAACAGGTCATACAATAATTGTAAGTCATCGTTAGTGCTTTTAAGATTAAGTTTTTGCAGCATAGTTTTAGGCTTAGGAATAGGGCTGGAGGTATGTTCGTCGCTACTGAGGGGCTTAGGAGAAGGCCTTCTTTGGCCAGCTTGTCAGCTCTTTCGTTACCTAGCCTTCCTCGGTAGTAGGCAGTATGTAAAATTGCAGCCTTAACGGTTGCCTGGCTATCACAATAAATGTTTATCCACTCACTGAGTGGAATTTTTAGTATCGCCGCCGCTTATCTTATTGCCAAAATTTTAGCTAAAAGAAATCCTACAGTGCACTATGGATTTCTTAGCGTTTTTTGCATGATTTAAAAAAAAGTTAACCTGTATTTGAAAATAAACTTTATTTATTTTTTCCATAATAATAATTATTCTAATTATATAACAAATTAATCGGTACATTTTTTTGACGGTTACACTGATTGAACGGTATGCTTTCAAAGTCAGCTGATTATGCACGTGGTAGCTTTGTGTACAATTTGGTGAAATACATTAGTTGTGTTGCAGATGCATCACGATATTCACGATTTGCAGTAACAGCAGCTTTCTCCATTAATAAACCTTATTGAAGGTGGCCACCTGGAACGACTTCCTGTAAAAACCTGCAAATCGTGAAGCACCTGGAACGCAACTATTGCAAAAATTTGATTGCTCACGTTATCCAAATAAAACCAAGAATATAACTTAAAATGATGGAGAGTCGTAGTTCAGGTATGTAAAATTATAGTTTAGTATATTGTGTGTTTTGTGTATTGTGTCATTGAAGTGTATTCTTTACATCAATTTTAACAATTATAGCTGTGTTTCGTAGAATAGAACTTCTAAGGTGCACAGAGGTGCGCCGGCTTTCAAATGCAGAGTTACTAGCTAAAGCGTCGAAAATAATATGTAACTAATATTGTTTGCACAAATTTGCTCCTTTTCGAAAAAAAATCGCCTTTTCCAGAGGGATGTACGTTCGGAAATGCAGAGCTGCTGCACTTTTTTATCAACAACAATCGGGCAGAGGCGGCTGTTAAGCAGCATATATTGGAAAACATTGGCGAAAATTTTGTGCACAAGGGTACTATTACTTTGTTCATATAAGGTTTGTTTGTAACAGCCAAAACGAATCGAGACAGATATAGACAAATATATACGATAACTCGAGCAAATATTTAGATATCTCAACGAAATTTGGAATGTATGTCGCTCCTTATGGAAAGTAGGTTGGTAATGAAAATGAGTAAAATCAGACTATAGCCACGCCTACTTCTTATATAACGGTATTTTCGAAAAATGCAAAAGCTGCGATATTTCATTATATATTAGGCTCAAATTGTTGAAAATTAGTATGTGAAGTAGAACTTCGGTACAAAATAATATTATTATGAAATTTTTGGAGAATGGGCGTGACCCCGCCTACTTATGATGAAATTCTGTATCTCACTCAGTAGCCCCTTCACCAATTCTTACCAAACTCGGTACGAGCCTTTCTTACGTTTGGAATCGGGAAAATAAAATTGGAACGACGATATTTGATACCTGCGCCGGGTACATAAAATTCGGTTTTGTCCGAATTTATACGTCTTTACTTTTCTAAGTTAACATACTTAAGTAAATTTGGCACAAATCGATCAAATATAACTAAGTCATTTTAGGAGCGAATCATCCGGTGAAGCAAATTTAGCATACAAAAATAATAATTTAATTAATTTTAAATGTTCGTGCTTAATACTAATTGTTTAAGAATGTACAAATTCACAAATTAAATCAAAGCTATGGGAAAACGAATTTATTATGAGCATCCCAAATGATTTTAAATAGCATTATAGGGGCTGGGGTGTAGGCGTGGCCAAATAAAAAAATTAACATAAATCAAAATTCTACTTTAATCTAAATAATATATGTACAAAAATTTAAGCCCCATCTTTAAATTTGTAATTTATGCCAAAAAAAA
>NW_023481194.1:0-2028 GCF_013731165.1 Rhagoletis pomonella | reverse complement strand
CGTTTTTATTAATAAATTAATTTCAATACATTTATAACAACGCAAAACATATTTAATTTACCTAATCCTCACATTTTATTTAGTAAATGAATTCCATCTTAATGTAGAATATTAGTGTATAGTGTATACATACATACATATGTACCTATGCATTCGGTGTGCTTAAATTAAAAAAGCATCACTAAATACCGCACCAAGCATTGAATTCCAATTATTTTGGCTTTTTGGTTTACCAAAAGCACTAAATTTAGTGCAAAATGCACGAAATTGGCAACAGTGAGCTGAGCACATCAGTGCTCAAACAGTGATGCCAGACCAAGTATTGAGTAAATGAGCTATGTATATTTTTCTTTTAAAGCAAAAGTTCTAATTGGCGAGGGGATTGAGTTTTGGTTCTTACATAGAACACTGATAAGATTCACAAACTTATCTTAGGACTTAATTAAAATAATCAACATTATTTGTAGACGAATATATTTGTGTTCGTATGAAATAGTAGCTTATGTCGGGAGGCTGGCTTTAGTAAAATGTACCATTTCTTATATTCTTTAAACCGCAAGGAATTTTTTATGAAACTTAATACGAATATTGACTTGCTAGCATCGCCATTAACATTACCGTCTTTTACGTTTATTTTCCAAGAGTTCTTCAACGACTCGGCGCCAGTGAGTCTTTCGCAATCGTATGTTGCGAATGGTTCATTATACTAAAGCCAGTCTTCCGACTATTCTATACGAACACAGATATGTATACTTCCTAATAGGCTTGTAAAATGCCCAATACCCAAATCCCTCGCATGAGTTATTATCGGTAAAAATTGGGTACGCTCAAATCTGGCATCGCTGCAGCAAGTACAGCGCCAGTGAAACAGTGTTGATATTTTAAGTACAATTGTACTTTTTTCAGTACAATTAATTTTAAAATGTACAAAAGTACAATTTGCCGATTTTAAGTACAATTTCAACACCAAAAATACTTTTTGTACCAAACACTCAAATCTCTTCTAGCACTTTGATTCTTAATCCGTTTACATTTAAGAAAATGGATATACCTATATTTCATATTTGCTACAAAAGGAAATTATGAATTGAATTATGAATGATTGCGATCTCTTATCACTGGAGGGTGAAATATCCCTCATCGCTATTTATTTTGAAAAAATCTTTGGAAATGCAATTTACCTAATGGCGATCCTGCAGAAATAGAAGTAATTGAGCAATTCGGGGGTTGAAAGTAAAAAAATTTATGTAAATTCCATGCGTTGAAATTATAAATTTCCTTTGAGGATTTCCATTTTACCGATAGTGATCTCATTTTATGTTCATTAATATGAACTGACCTATATAGTGTATTAATGTTTTATCATCATTGTCTTCATCTTTGACAAAATTACACAGTCACCCGGTATTTATTTGTTTTTTTTTTTTTATAAAATTGTAGCTCATTATCAAACAAAAACCTTGCAAATAAATCGAAACTTGAAAGAATGAAAAAAATCAACAAAGCTTCATCAAATTTTCACAGTTTTTGTTCAGAATTTGTAGACATGTTTTGGGTTAACAATTTTGTAGCCCATTCATTCTAGTATAATAAGGTGCAAGTTTGAAGTGTCTAGAAAATATCATTGATTTTTTGATTGTTTGATGTTTTGATTTGTTTGCGGTGTTGCGCACTTTCTTCCATATAACGAACGTTCGCATTTTATGTTAAATGGATGAATGTGCGTGTAGCGTTGTTGTTTTTTATGCCAATATTTTAAAGTAATCTTTATTTTATAGATTTGCTTAGACAATGATAAATGATGTACACAAATTTCAGTATGGAAAAAAAGTGCAACACCTTCAACGAAAAAAGTTCTCAAAAATCTACGCGAATTGAATGTACTATCTCGATCATTTAAACATCTCGGACTCGCCCACCACTAAAAATGATTATTTAAATCTAAAGTATATATTAAATGATATTTAATATTTGCTTTAGAGATGAAATTTCGACAAATTTGTTTAACCAAAAATGTTAAGCGCATAT
>NW_023481193.1:0-2028 GCF_013731165.1 Rhagoletis pomonella | reverse complement strand
GATGGTGGACTGCGAAAGTATTCCACTGGGTTACTCGATAATGAGGATAATCCATATTTGAATGCCAACACTAGTCGGGGTAGTCGAGCATCGGTCGGAACTACAACTACATTGAATGAAAATTTTCGACCAGTAAGTAGTAGACGACGACGATATTGATTTTTTTTTAAGGAGTAATGTTTATTTGAATTTTTTTTTTTTTAATACAAAAAAAAATAAAAAAATGGTGTTTAAGTGCCTACTAAATAGTACATCAACGATTTCTCAGTCGCAGTTCAGAATGTATAAAAATTTTAATACTTCTCTGTATATTCGCTCAAATCTTGAGGTTTGGTTTCATCGTTCACTGAGAGAAATATTAAATTAAACTATCAGGCAGTTTCACGAAAGTAATTTTAGCGCAAACTGATCTTTTATTTGCATTTAATATGGAAACTTACAGAAAAAAGAAATAATTTTTTCACTTAAATTGCTTTCGTGAAACCGGCAGTTACATAATCGGTCAGCACCATTTCAAGTAAAATTTGCAGGAGCGGGCCTTCTCCTAACCCGATGAACTTTCTGTTGATAACTCAAAGAACCACATTCCCAGTCATTTGAATAGCACACCCTTTTGAACCTCAGTATGTAAAGCTTTCCTTTTGTTTGTTTAATATGCATTAATTTTGTAATTAATTTTTTAAAAATGTCGTATGTGTAAATCCGATTTTAAAATTTTATACAAATTTAAAAAAACATGCCAACAAAGGAGTGCGCTATCCTAATGAACTGCTGTGAATAAGTTAATAATATTTTTAGAAAAATTTCAGATACGCAGTTTTGTAGAACATTAAATTTTAGTGTAACAAAGTGCAAGTCTCAAGTGCACGGCGAAACTTTATACCCGAAATTTTTCTAAAAATATTATTAACTTATGTCATTAGGATAGTACACTCCTTTGTTGACATATTTTTATTTTTTAATTTGTATGAAATTTTAAATTCCAGCTCTATTGGTAGTGTGGTGTGGAGCTGAATATTTTGGAATTTAGTAGAAAAATCTCAATTATGTTTGCACCCTTCTCTAAATATATTATGCTTTTAAATAAAAAAAATATATATATTTCTTTTAGAATGTTTTCTACAATAACATTGCGCCAATACAATGGTTTCTGCATATAATTGGGGTCTTACCCATTACAAGACGTGAAGCTGGCAAAGCTAAATTTCTGCTAAATTCAATAGCTTTTGGATATTCGTTTGTGTTCTTCATACTCCTGGCGGTAAGATTTATAAGTTTTAGTAAAAATTAATGGCCTTATTCATAAAAAATAAAATAGGTTTAAGAGCTCAAAAAAGTTACATTTTCATAAAAATTTTCGATTTACATATAAAGCACTTATTTTTCATGAATTTGGGTGTAAATTTGGAGAGGAGTTTTGTGTCACAAAAATATTCGGCCTTGATATGTACGTCAGCTAAACTTGGAGTTTCTTCATAATTTTTTTTTGTCTGCAATCCGATTTTAAAGTGATGTATAAAAAAAATATTTACATTTACGGCTCTATTGTGTATCAGTGACAAATCCTTGGCACAGTTTTTATGAGGGAAAAATATATGAAAAAGTTTTAATTTGTCAGTAAAAAAATGTTTGTCACCGATACAGAATTGTGGTATTAGAATACCGCCTAATATACTGTCGACCTAAGCTATCTCCAGACAATAAACTAAATATTTAAATTAGCTCAATTTCTGCTCATATAAATTTGATTTTAGTTAACATGAAAATAAAGTTTTAGTATTTGATGAATTTTTCCATGATCCTCAAGGGACATACTTACAGCTCTCAAAAATAAATTTTCTGGTATGTTTCCAAATTGAAAAGAGAAAATTCGATTTATGCTGATTTAAGGTCAAGTAAAGTGAGAACATGTTTGTGAGCTAAAAATCCACTCTAAGTTACAAACTTTTTTATTTTATATAGCCACGGACGCGATTTGATATACATATAGATACATTAGACTATGTCAAATAAAACGAATATATTTTT
>NW_023481192.1:0-2028 GCF_013731165.1 Rhagoletis pomonella | reverse complement strand
AATTTAAAATGAAAGCTATGTTTTTTAACAATAAAATCTAGGTGCCGTTTTCTCATGTAAGTTTTAAAAATTTACCATTTAAGCACATTTTTTTCCGAACAAAATTTGTGTTTAAAGTGCAGATAAATTTTAAAACCTACTTAAGAAAACGGCCCTAAAACTAAAAAAAGGGAAAAATTAAATATAAAAAATAAGTTCACAAAAATTAATTACAATTAAAAAAAAACTTCGAAACAATAAATTCTGAAAACAATAACCTAGAAAATTGAATTTAACACTTAAATAAGATATATTCCTAAAAGTTAAATTAAATTAAAGAAATATAGATTTTTCCTTTCAAAAACATTAAATCTAAACATTAAAGTATATTTTAATTAAAGTAGGTAGTTGGAGCTTTCCTTTTGTCCTTCGACGAACTGTGATGAGTTAAAAGACATTTGCTTGCATTACCCTGTCAACCTAACTTCACAAAGAATGACAAAAACTCGTTCAGACTTGGGGTCGCTGAGTACGAATCTGAAGTCAGTTATCAGTTTTTCTTTTTTTATACATTTAAAGCAAATTTTTTGAGGCTATGTTGAAAAAATTACTCAACATTTGAAGCCTTACTTTAGATTCGTCTTCAGCGATACAAAATCTATTGTTATTTGGCAATTTTTTTTTGGTTATGTGGGCTAAGTTATTTTAGTATGAGTACCAAAAAAAAAAATTTTTAAATCGTTCTGCCAGCATAAAATCACTACTTTGCAAGAACTCCTTTACCTTTTATTTGAAGTAAATTTTATTTGAAAAATTCATTACCCACAATTAAATGCCTCAGCTACGTTGCCATAATAATTCCACTTTTAAAGCCACATAAATCTACGAAAATGCGGCACTTCACTTTAAAATTGCAATTGCAATAAAAATCAACAAAATTACGAACAAATTTGTTAAACGATGGCGAGCAATAAAAACAGTGGAGCGAAGCGTTCTACTCGTAAAGAACAAGAAAAGTAGGAGGACGCAGCATGTACGCTTACAGAGGTAGATGCCTTGTTAATGGGAGCAAAACCAGCTGAGTATGCAGAATGTTCGCTATGTAGCAGTATTTAAATACATTCATACATACTCCGCTTTTTCATTGCAAACATACACAGCTGCTAGCTCACCCTCAGGCCCTCCCCCCTCATCCGCCATTACATTTGCTGCAGCAAGCAATAAAATAGAATAGAAATTGTTGCAAGCAAGTGTTGCACCCGACTGGAGGCAGCACGCACATGCAACAAAACATTTGTTTACATACATATGTACGAGTGCATGCTTAAACGTTAATGTTTAACCAAATACATATATTTTTTTTTTTGGCCACAACACGCACACTGTTGCCCGTCTCTGCAGGTTTTGTGGTGCAGCGCCTAAGAAAGTGGTTGCGCATAACCTTTGCGGCCAAGACAAGACAATGTTTTAGTTGATGTTGTTGTTGTTTGGAATTGGGAGTTCTTGGCACATTGTTTCACCTCCCACCAGCTTAATTCTAATTGTTGCTTTTGTTTTATATCTATGTTTGTTGGCTAAACTGCGTTCAATTTTATTGCTACCAAACTATTTTAAATGCTACTTGCCGCTGACTACCCCCCTCTAGCCCTCTCGCCCTCGCACAGGATCAGCTTGCGTGCAAATATTTTATTAGAAGCAGAAAATTTTTTGAAGTTGTTGAAATTTCAATTTAGAAGCGTGCACTCTCAGCGAGCATAAATGACCTCCTCAAGTGTATATGGGGATACAAACATAACAGCTGCTCCGGCATTATTTTTAGCAGCTACTGTGCGGCTACCGAACTATCGGATTTATTAGCGACACAAAAGCAAACGTTGCAAAGTAGACACCTCCCTTATGGAATATTATTTTATTGGAATTGTTTTTCTTTTTTTTGCAAACACTCTTAAAGCTTTGAAAGCTGGCAAAGTTCAAAGGAAATGCCAGAAAAAGTTTAGAGGGTAGGCCTGGTTACATTCAAGGTTAGTTCCAGGAAGTGATTTTTAAGTG
>NW_023481191.1:0-2029 GCF_013731165.1 Rhagoletis pomonella | reverse complement strand
GAGTTTAAATAGCGGCAAATCAGCTGCACTTGATAGTAGTTGGTTGGATAAGGAAAATGAATTAGCAACAAAAGTTTACGGGATGTACATAGCTCTGTGGTTAACGCTTCTGACTTTGAACATTGATTACGCAGGTTCGATCCCTGCTGAAGTCTAGAAAAAAAGAAGTCTGATGAGGAGATGTGGGGATCTCCGAAATAGTGCTATAAATTCTACCGCTTAGACTTTGTTGCTTTTTCCAGTTTTCCTAATAAACAATCGTGGCACAAAGCTCAATAAAAATATTAAAAATAAATTATTTATTTAATTCGTCCCTAATTAAGAAATATCGAATAAAAATAACAGGGTTTGTTTCAGCGAGTGCGCTATAACAACACAGGTATAAATTCATGAAAGAAATATGTGTTGAGGCAAATCTGCTTTTTGTTAATGCGGTTCTTGCGTAGGTATAAACAAGGTAATAGACGTCTTAGAAACAGCCTTAAATGAGAGAGAACAGTGCTATCCATATGAAGACAAAAAATTTACCTGGAAATATATAGAAATATGAGTACTTTAATTAGTTCACCCTGTGTCCGTTGCAGGATTGCGGATTTACCAAGCCGGGAAGTCGTGGGTTCGAATCCCACTGCCAGGAAACATTTTTTACTTCTTTTTTTGTTCTTTTAAATATTATTTACATTTTTTTTTATTTAATTATAGCTGTTGTGGCCTTTCTAATTCTAAATTGTAAAACTATACTCCAAACAAATTTATTAATAACGAAATAATAATATGAAATACCATAAAAAAAAATATTAAAACAAAATTTAATAAAATAATGTTTATGTTAAAATAAAAGCAAAAATTATTTGGAATCGCTCGGAGTGGGGACCGTACCTGGGTCCCATTGCGTTTACTACTTCAACAACAAGACAAAACTTAGAACTTTATTTTACCATTTCAAAACCAACTTCTCATTTTTAATTTAAAATTCTGTTTTTGCCATAAAATGCATTTTATGTTGACTGCCCGTATATAAGCTAATAACTTGTACTTTCTAAATAATATAAATTTCTGTAGCTTTAGTTAAGCAATTGTGCTTCAAAAAAGGTAATTTTATGACAAAATTTAATTGTTTTGTATTTTAGTATTTTTGTCTTAAAAATATAAAAAAAAAAACAGAAAAATTATGTACATCAACTGAAAGATAAACTAATCTTTATTTTTACATCAGGTGTTGTTTAATCGGTTCATAAGATATTGATATTTCAATATATCGAACAATTTAACTTAACCTCCTATATCTTCTAAATTTTCTACTTGCGCTAAATAATTTTTGTAAGAAAACATGTTTTCGTTGCTATAACTGGTTTTCGACCTAAAACTTGTGTTGTCGTCCACGTAAAATCTGGCAAACGAAAACCAGTTTTCGCTGAAAACTGCTTGAAAACTCACGTTCCACTCATTCCAATCGGTGTCTTCTGTAGTATTTTAGATATATTTTTTTTTTATTTATTATTATAGTCTATGAACAATAAATTCTTACAGACTATAGGAAGGTTAAAAAAAGTATTTAATTTAGCTACTTAAATTAGGTAGTTGAGTTTAAAATGTTCACAAATAATGACTTTGGTAGCGAAAAATCGATATCGATAGAATTAGAGATTATATTGAACTCATTAGCAGCTCGGCAGAGGGGCGCATTCGGAGCGTAATTCGTTTTACAATTACTACAATAAAACGTATGGCAGAACCGAAGTGATTTTTGCGGAACATTAAAATGAATACGTTCTAAGAGGTAAGGACAGTCAACAGTTCCTTGAATAATGCCGAACACAAAAGTTAGGGAAAGGACAGACCTCCTTTTTTCCAAAGAATTTAAACTAATCAGCAATGAGCGATCCCTATATGAAGGAATCGGGTCAGAGAAACGTAAGGAGCGTAAAGCATATTTAAGGAACACGTTTTGAACGCGCTCGATCCTGTCAATCTTAGTTTGATGGGACGGACGCCAGATAAAAGCAGCATACTCCAGATGGGAGCGCAC
>NW_023481190.1:0-2029 GCF_013731165.1 Rhagoletis pomonella | reverse complement strand
CAAACAAAATATACAGTTAAGAGTTAGCACTAGTGTTCGCCTAAACATACATACACATATGTACATAAATATGTACGGTCAGGTACTGAAGTGCTGGTCAACTGGTTAAACGTATATTGACTCTTAGAGGATTCAATAAACCAACACCGGCAAAGACTTTGTCAACAAATGTGTTCTTCACTCGACCGAACACCTAGCAGCCAACCGCAACCGCAACCGCAACCTACTTGTGCTGGCAAACAACCAAGCCAGCCAACTTTAAACTTTTATGTTCCGTTACAGCTGACCTATTTTGTGAACAGAAATTGAATTACATATTCACGAGGTGCAGTTTATTTTAACGGAATCGCCTCTATATTACTTTATTCTACAAGCACATGCACAGCAAACAGCAGTTTGATGCAATTTTTCAATTTATTTAAGAAAATATTATGCTGCTAAGTTCATTTAAATTGTTTTGAGTAGAGAAGTATTTAAAGCCACTTTTTAAAATTGTTAATCAAAATTGACCACACATTGCTACATGATGATACAAAGCAAATTTTTGCAATGAAGCATTTTTAACAAATACATTTATCTACTCAAAATGCCAGTGTAAACATACATTTATAATCGAATGTATAACTTGAACTAATTACTTTGAGGAAGTACCCCGTTCATAATTCGATTTGACCGTTCGCTGTTTTTCTCCTTTATGTATTTATATATGTACACACTATATATAGCTACACAGGATAAATTGGAAGGAGTGAGGGAGTAGTCAGACTGAAAATCAAGCGAAGAATAACTCGTGTCAACAGGCGCTACTTGGGGCTTAGTAGGCAATTGAAAATCACAGTCCTCTCTCCACGAACAAAAGTCACGTCCTGTCCGTTCTTTTATGCAGCGCAGAACCGTGATGAGAATACTTTGGGTGGATAAAAACACCTCAGTTAAAAGAACCTTCGCGTCGACACCCATGGGTGGACAACGAAAGCAACTACGCCCACGAACAAAATGGAACGACCAATTGCAGAAGGACCTGTCTCCACTGGGGATGAACCACTGGCGTAAATTCGCAAAAGAGAGAGGCATTGGCGAAGTTTTCTGATCTGGGCCTAAACCGGCAAACGGTTGTAGTGCCAATACCTAGACCAAGACTTAGATATGTAGTCGATTTGTAGCTGAAGAATTCTTCAATATTTACTTCATAAAATCAAACTCATATATGTGTATCTCGAAAACCACTCCACCAATACATACCAAATTTAATAAACACATTTTGCTTGGCCTCCTTAACCTAAGAGTGTTCCACCAAATTAATTAACGGTGTAATACAACCGGGGTACCTGGGTACCCATTTACGGATTTATGTCTAAAAGCCGGCTGTAACTTAGTACAATCCTGGGTATTATATGTATATTGATTTGTTATTGTATTTTTAAACAAATCCAACGATAGTATTATATACAAGGACCACTGCAATACAAAGTCCGGTATAATGTGTAATAAGCCAGAGCCGAGA
The DNA here is from genome assembly GCF_013731165.1 of Rhagoletis pomonella. Classification (NCBI taxonomy): domain Eukaryota; kingdom Metazoa; phylum Arthropoda; class Insecta; order Diptera; family Tephritidae; genus Rhagoletis; species Rhagoletis pomonella. The sequence continues at coordinate 525 of NW_023481190.1, read as the reverse complement.
AGGTCCGTAGTATTAAACTTAAAAGGGAAGCAATAAGAAGGTCTCTGTGTTCTTTTGTACCCGAGGAACATACTAGAACACCTGGGAAACAAATATGTATTATATTCCAATACCAGTTTTACTTTAGTATCGATCGTTTACTTGGAGGAGCCGCAGGTATTGCCGTGCACCTCAGCGCAGTCGTTATAATGTTTTTAGAATATTTTTGAATTCATTTTTTTAAACTTTGTGCCGTTTTTTTGTATAGATAAAATACATTTACGAATATATATAACATACTAATGGCCCTATTCATACAAAAATAAAATAGGTTTAACGAGCTCTATAAAGTGACATTTTCATAAAAAATTTCGATTTATAAAGCGGTTAAAGTCTTCTTTATTTTTTATGAATTTGGGTATTAGTTTTTATTTGCACGTTTCCAAATGTCCAATAATATATATATTTTTTTCTTTGCCAGAAAAGCAAATTGGAAATTTCCTAGGCTGAAACGAAATAAATATAAGACATTTTAAATGCATTCAT
>NW_023481189.1:0-2029 GCF_013731165.1 Rhagoletis pomonella | reverse complement strand
TATTATATATTAAGCATATTTTCTTTTATTTCTATAAGTGTACAGTAAAAATACCTAAACAATTTTAAAAAGAACACAATCGGCCCTGGTATGGCTGTCGGGTCGATGTCGATGTAATTTTTTCTTCAAAAATAGCCGTCGTAAGTCCAGCTATAGCTACGCTTACCACAGAATTTTTGCGAGAAACACCCTCCCTCAAAAATACTGTGCTTAGCGTAGCTGGAGTTGGACCACGAGGGCTATTTTTTGTTGAAAAAATTACATCGACGTCGACAACCATAATTGGGCCGAATATTATTACTCGAAACAAATTTTTATTATTTCACCAAGAAACTTAGTTTTAAACTTGGGTAATAAGCTGGGTTGATTTTGTATGGGGATAAACAAAAGGCATTTGACCGTATTGTAATAGTAATATTATGATGTCTTAGGTCTAAGCGAATTGTTATTGGCCACGAAAGATTAATTAAAACTGATCTTTAGCCCGCGCGATTGAATCAAAGTGTATGAATTTTGAAAATGAAACTTTGAGTTGTAATATATATGGAATGGTTAATTACACTGGTTTACAGCAAAAATGTTCTATGGATGCCACTATCCAAATCCTATGTAGAATTGCTCGGTGATTCTGAAAATCGGGTTAATTTTTTTTCTATGGATACGTTTTCGAGATATTTGCAATTTACCGTTATTCAGCTTAAAGCAAAAAACTGGTTCCTTTTAATCACGTATAACTTACGAACCAATTTAAAAATCTTAATATAAAATACAGCAAATTAAAGCCAATGAAATTCTCCATAAGCCGTACATACATCACTTTCCGATAGGGCTTATAGTTTCTGACAAATTAATTAATCATTCCAGCTTTTTTTATTTTTTAATGAAAAAATGAAACTTTAACAGCAGAAAAATTTAAAAAATAACACGTTCTGTGAAAATTTTTTGCACTTTTACTAAAGCCTGTTCTGTTACAAAAAAAAAAATCAAGTTACTGATGAAGAAAATCGATGGATAAATACGAAATAATGAGTGGTCAAATCAAACTCCGCAAAGATTTTTTGTATAAAATACGAGCACACCCGAGTAAATACAATACACCCGAGTAACACGCTTTAATGCTCGTATTTCATACATAAAATCTTTGCGGATTTTCATTTGACCACTCCTTATTTCGCATTTATCCATCGATTTTCTTCATCAGTAACTTGATTTTTTTTTTAACAGAACAGGCTTTAGTACAAATGCAAAAATTTGGCACAGAACCTGTTATTTTTTAAATGTTTCATCTGTTAAAGTTTGATTTTTTTCATTTTTTTATTAAATGGAATGGTTTATTAATTTGTCAGAAACTATAAGCCCTATCGGAAAGTGATGTATGTATATACGGTTTATGGAGAATTTCATTTTCTCTCATTTGCCGTATTTTACATTAAAGATTTTTTAGATTGGTTCGTAAGATAATAATAATAATAATAGATTGGCGCTTACACATATGGGTCCACCACGACAAAAAAAAAATCAAAATCTTATATCTAACGTATTTACGGGCCGATTTGTCTGCTTTTTAAAATATATACTAGCTATGTAAGTAAAATCATGTTTGCGTAAAATGGTCTTCCTAGGTGGCGCCAAGGTTGAGATATTTCGAAAAACCGTATTTATGGTCCGTTTTGGTTCGAATTCGGCGTATGTAGTTAAAATATAATAAGTCATAGATTTCCAACAAATTCACCCTGAATTGGCGCTGAAGTCAAAATATAAAGTATATTATACATAAAATACATGTTTTATTTGCGTTAAAAAATCATTTAAAAGCAATATTAACAAAAATATAACGATGGAAATTTATGTCACGTGACGCTACGTCACGTGATGTTTCACACTTGTGGTTGTAAAAGAAAATTTAAACAAGTTGCATTAATTCAAAAAACTCTAAAAACAACTAGAATTGCTCCAAATCATATTAAAATAAGAGTCATGAAAATAGCCATCCACAAATCGCAGAGTTTTGCGATTTTGTAAGAAAAGA
>NW_023481188.1:1378-2029 GCF_013731165.1 Rhagoletis pomonella | reverse complement strand
TTCATCTTCATCTTCATCTTCATCTTCATCTTCATCTTCATCTTCATATCCACCTTCGTTTGTATTTAGGTTTCTTTACTTTTATTCTAATCTTTGCCTTTATCCCTTTCTTCTTCTACATATTCAACTTTACCTTCTTCCTTGCATGAATCTTAATCTTCGTAAATCTGATTTCTAAACTGCTGCTTAGCAGATTTCTTTAATTCAGTATCAATATTAAAGCAATGTCATTGATGCCACATAAAGTGATATCATGTCATGTGGGGAAATTGGGTGTGGTGGTTTGCGATGTGGTGGAATTGGGTGTGGGAGTTACGGCGCTGTGAATTCAGGTGTGGTGGGCTTAAGAGGTGCGGTGAGTTTAGGTGTGGTGAATTTATCTGTGGTGAGTTGAGGTGTGGTGAATTTAGGTGTGAGGAGTTAAGATGTGGTGAGCTGAGGTGTGGTGAGTTACGGTGTGGTGAGAAAGTTGAGGTGTGGTGAATTACGGTGTGGTGGATTTAGGTGTGGGGGTTAACGTGTGGTGAGTTGAGGAGTGGTGAATTAAGGTGTGGTGAATTTAGGTGTGTGGAGTTAAGGTGTGGTGAGTTGAGGTGTGGTGAGTTAAGGTGTGGTGAGAGAGTTGAAGTGTGGTGAATTACGGTGTGGGGG
>NW_023481188.1:0-1278 GCF_013731165.1 Rhagoletis pomonella | reverse complement strand
ATCTTCATCTTCATCTTCATCTTCATCTTCATCTTCATCTTCATCATTTTCATCTTCATCTTCATCTTCTTCTTCATCTTCATCTTCATCTTCATCTTCATCTTGGTCGTCTTGGTCTTCATCTTTATCTTTTCCTTTATCCTGATCTAAATATGTCCATTCTTTTCTTCATTTACATATTCACCCCCACCATTGTTATTAGGTTAGGTATTTAAATTTTCCTTCCTCTTTGTCTTTATATCTAGGTTTCTTTACTTTTATTTTAATTTCTGTATTTATCACTTTCTTCTTCCCCATACTCAACTTTACCTTCTTCCTTGTTTGAGTCTAATCTATTCATGAACATACATACATACATTTTATTCCTGAACTGCTGCTTAGCACGTTTCTTTAATTCGCTATCAATATTAAAGCATACATTTAGGGGGCATTTCCGCCCAACCATGTACATGTATGGCATTGGTATTGGTGTGACTTTTGAATTGATTTTATCGCTCTATTTTAAACTGATTTGAAAATTTAAAAATTGCCTGCACACCAGCATCAAAATACCTTTCTAATGATATATAATTGTTTATACCTTAGAAGTATAGTTTAGCCGTAAAAGGGGTGTAAAGGAAACATGATTGCCTATTTATATAATGATATATATATACATATATACTAGTAATATGTACTTATGTATTCATATCAATATTTTCATAGAAATTCGTTCATCCACAATGTTTACACACCTGCTGCAATACATGTATGTACATAAGCTCTTATGTATGTATGTATGTATGTGTGTGTACGCAAAAGTAAATCAAATATTTATTCATATTTTGCATGCAAATATCTCGGTGTAAAATATAAAACACACATTTTGTCTATTCGAGAAGATGGAAACCCTGTTTGTCAACATACGGCATGCGGATATTGCTGCCAGCAGCAAGAAAATATGTATGTATGTACTTTAGCTTTTGCCTTTTTAACCAGTTTCTTATGAAAATATTCTTATTTCATATATGGGAAATAAATAAAGTCTTTAGTTTGCACTGCAAGTCTATCTACATAGAAATTGTAATCAAGAGTGCATAAAAATAGGTTCAAATTGTTGTTTACTAGTCAGTAGATGGCCCAAAAACGGCCCAAGTATTTGATAGAAGCACAGGCGTATACCTAAACCAACCCAGAGTCACTGATTTCTTTGCATGCAAATTAATGTCTCAAAATGCAAGGACATATGGATGAGTAAGATTTGGTATCCATTGAAAGCCTACTTGAACAAAAAAAAAA
>NW_023481187.1:0-2029 GCF_013731165.1 Rhagoletis pomonella | reverse complement strand
AATTTGTTTCTACACTCTGCTACGCATTCAGAATTTTGCTTTCCTCTAATGACACGTTGCATTTATGACACCGATCGACATCCGTTGCAACCGCTGTGCCATCAGTAGAGCCATAGCGCTTTGTGTCAGCAACAACAAGCAAAGTCATGCTTATGACACGTCAACTTTTTCCTTCGTATTTTTAAAGCTGCTCAGCATTTTTGCCAATTCTTTTCATTCAATATTGCATCGCTGTTATCGCATCAAGTTGTCAGAGCAAATGTTCGAAAATGCTTGAAAAAGTACTCGTGCCAAAAAAAAGAAGCAACAAACACGACTGCGTATATGTAATATGTATGTATGTACACCGAGCTCATAGCCGTTTCTTATTGTATGCATATGCGAAAATACATACATACATAAATATGTAAATGTACCATCTTGCCAATTTTTTTTTCTCTTATTTCAACTTCGTATACCAACCTGATTTTGCTTGTTTCCTTGTATCCTTCCGCTGCTCCTGCCCTATTTCCTGACTGAGCGACTTTTTGAGCCGCTGCACTTTATGTATTCTCACATAGGTGCCCTCATATGTTAAAGGAAGCAACTAAACTCTCACACATACTTACAACACTTACATACTTCATGCTATGACATTCCCTTTTCCCCTTATATAATTTTATACAAACAAACTTTGCAGGCATTATTTGAATGCCATTGAGTGCATCAAAAAAGAAAAAAAGAAAGGAGAAAATGTGAAAATGTGAAAAATATTATTGGGGGAGCACAACAGTGTCTATGGAACGTGCTAAAACTTTATTGAGTATATTCAATTTTATAACACACTGTAATGCTCTAAAGCTTTCGAAAAAATATTTTACATATATAGCTCCATACATAAAAATGCAGATTTTTTTTTTTTTTTAATAAACAAACTCGCTGCTTTTTAATATGAAGTGTTATGTGCAGAGTTTTTCATATTACTCTCAGAAACTCTAACATATGTATGTATGTATTAAAGTAGGTGAATATATGCATACATATATACTCTATTGCCTTTGCTACTCGTTGACATCCCATTGCATAGACTGCAGAGAAACTTAGCTGATTGCTGTCAATAAGGAAAATTGAAAAGGAGGATTGCCTTATTATGTCAGAAGAGAAATGATAAAAAAATTTGAAGCAAGTCAAAAGAGGGGCCGCAGCATTGCATAAACAAAAAGGAGTGACAAGAAATGAAAAAAAAACCAAACGAGAGGGGTCTAATTTTGCTGAGGAAAAGTCAAGTAAAATAAACAGATGGAGTTTTTAAATCCCAGTTTGATGCTAAATATCCTCCTAAACCTGAGCTTGAAAACTATCAACGCAATTTTTTATGAGTATGGAAAAAATATTTCGAATTCTCTAACGATTTCTTTGCGAATTTTCTTTGGAAATCGTATAAAGAAGTTGACAGAATTTAAGTCGTAAATGAAATTTGTTTTACGCTTTCTTGAAAGAAATTCTGAAAGGTTTCTCAAAAGACAATTTGGAAGCTTCTTAAATGACTCAAAATTTACACTGCGTATTTCATCCTATAAAATTTGAAAAAAAAAAATCGGAAAGCGAAATAATAATTTCTTCACAAGTTCTTTAAAATTATGCTGACACTAAGGTTTGTGGGGTTCCTAATTGTAGCTGCATGATGGCGTAAATATGTATCGGTGTATGCATACACAATATGCTTGTATGTGAATACCTAGTATAACTCAAGTCAATTTTTCCATTGTTATCGCGCACATTTCCATTGTCATTGTCTCGTGTTCACTTCCTTTTCCGTTGACATTTCCGTTTTCATTTTTTTTTTTGCCACTTATAGTATAGCAAAATAAAATTCACCACGTACTAAAAGTTACTCAGCAACTTTTTAGCAGCGACAGTTGTCGTTACCAATATGCAGTTTATTATTCTATTTTCACTTCATTCCTGCGTCACGTCATAAATGTTATTCAGCAAAAACATTTTTATACGCATATTTACAAAGGGGATAAGCTATTCGTTTAGCTTACGG
>NW_023481186.1:0-2029 GCF_013731165.1 Rhagoletis pomonella | reverse complement strand
TTCTATGTAAATGAGATGGAAAGCAATGCAATGCACTTTAAGTGAAATCTGCTGTAGCCTGAAATGAGCTACGTATATAAGTACGAGTATATGTATGTGGTTGGAGTTGGAAAAAAATTAGAAGAAGAAATTCAAATTCGTGTAAGTCATTAATGTAGTTGCCTCTTTAATAATTTATACTGGAAGCTGTTTGGGAGTGGGGAAACAAACTTTTTTTTGATGTTGGGTTGAACCGGGCTTGAACGCAGGCCCTTCAGAATGACAGCGCGCACTGCTAACCACTACACCACAGCGGAATCCGACACAGGCATACATATATATAAACTACAATATTTTCATGGTTTGGAATTAGTTACCTGGGCGTATGAGTAACGTATTTCTGAGTGCAATACTGCCCATTGGACCAAATATTAGGCAGATTTCACCAGATTCATTGAAGATAAAAGAAATATTGTACTTCTTCCTCTAAAAAAAATTTATTTTTATTGGGTTATTGTTGGCCTTAAAAGAAATTTTGCCGGAAAATCAGAGTTCGCTAAAAAGTAACAATAATTGTGAGTTGACCACATGCATTGCATAAATGAATTACAAACGCAGTTCAGAATTGAGGGGCGTAAGTTGGAAATTCTTATTCTGAAACAGCAGCCAAATTTGTAAAAAAAAAAATGTATGCACAACTTGTACAGTTTTTGGCCACTCATTAAATTGCAGTGCATTGTGGCAATTACTTAAATATTAATTCACTTGAAATTAGTACTACCATTTTAAATATATACCTAACCAAACCTAACCTAACCTAACCTATGTATAGTAAATAAAATCCAAAAAATTCACCATAACTGTTTATCGATTTCTGAGTGCTTGAATTTTAATGCGCTTATATTTATTTTAAATAAATGAAATTTCAATATGCTCCAGTTTTAAATAAACAAGTAAGGAGGTCTAAGTTCGTGTAGAGCCGAACATTAAATACCCGGCGCAAGTATTAAATATATGTTTTTTCACTTCTCTGAAACCTACCGCTATATGGTAAGCCGGGCTGTATCAATTTTGAGTAAATTAGCGTCCTTAAATTTCGAAATATTGCAGTTTCAAGCATTTCTGAAATTTACCGTTATATGAAAAGCCGCTGTAATTTTAGTTCGATTTCAATAATTTTCGACGTTTTGCTTTTATGTGGCAAGCGCAAAAATCACACCGAGTTTGGTACAAATTGCTAGAACGGTTAGCAAAATACATATATGTGATCATAAGTGGGCGGTGCCACGCCCATTTTCCAAAATTTTACCATTAACGTATTTCTTGGTAAAGAATTGTTGCAAGCATAAATTTTGAATAAATTAGCTTTAATATTTACTGATTTATCGAAGATTTTGTATTTCTAAAAATTACCGTTACCGGGATGTGGGCGTGGTTATTGTCGGATTTTTAAAATTTTCGGCCATTTAGTATGCTGTATCAAGGCCCAACAACTGTGCCAAGTTTGGAAGAAATTGGTGCAGCGGTTCCTAAGATATACACATGTAACCATAAGTGGGCGTGGCTACGCCCATTTTCCAAAAATTTATAATATTCTTACTTTTCGTCTAAAAATTGTTGTAAATATCAATGTTAAGTGAATAATCTTCCGTAGTTACTAAAATATCGCAGTTTTCATATTTCTGGAAATTACCGTTATATGGGAAGTGGGCGTGGTTACAGTCCGATTTCGCCCATTTTCAATACCAACCTGCCTTACCAACCGATTTTTAAACAATTGGTACTCTTGTAAAGGCGATTAAACCCCCTTTCTTCTGGTATGCATATTTGTATACTTCGTATAAAAAAATTTGAGAAAAAACACTTAAAAGGAAAAAATGCCAATATTTCTTATAAAAAATATTTTAATCTAAAAACTATGAAATTATAACTAATCAAGATATTATCTACACATTCATAAGATGAGCTAGTAGTAGTAGTAGGAAAACTACACATGCCTAAATTAGCATACTCACACATTCACATGTGCATGTGAATTTTCTAAAAAACT
>NW_023481185.1:0-2029 GCF_013731165.1 Rhagoletis pomonella | reverse complement strand
GCTGTTTTGCCGAAATGGATTTCGTTATAGCAAAGTTGGAAGACCAATATCAATATCAATAAATCATCTACGTAGAAGTCCCTTTTAATAATAGCCGCACCTACTGGGTGCGTTTTGCTGTGTAAATCGGCAATGTGAAACAAACTACGGATTGCTAAGAATGGGGACATGCTAAACCATAAGTAACGGTATTGAGCTCGAACATTTGAAGGGGCTCATCTTCTTTATTTCTCCAAATAATTAATTGAAACTTCCGATCATCCTTTTCGACAAGAAATTGGCGATACATTTTAGATATATCGGCTGTGATCGCAAACCGATGCAAACGAAAAGACAAAAGCGTTATAAAGGGTGATTTTTTTGAGGTTAGGATTTTCATGCATTAGTATTTGACAGATCACGTGGGATTTCAGACATGGTGTCAAAGAGAAAGATGCTCAGTATGCTTTGACATTTCATCATGAATAGACTTACTAACGAGCAACGCTTGCAAATCATTGAATTTTATTACCAAAATCAGTGTTCGGTTCGAAATGTGTTTTTATCGACAAATTTTGTTCAGCGATGAGGCTCATTTCTGGTTGAATGGCTTCGTAAATAAGCAAAATTGCCGCATTTGGAGTGAAGAGCAACCAGAAGCCGTTCAAGAACTGCCCATGCATCCCGAAAAATGCACTGTTTGGTGTGGTTTGTACGCTGGTGGAATCATTGGACCGTATTTTTTCAAAGATGCTGTTGGACGCAACGTTACGGTGAATGGCGATCGCTATCGTTCGATGCTAACAAACTTTTTGTTGCCAAAAATGGAAGAACTGAACTTGGTTGACATGTGGTTTCAACAAGATGGCGCTACATGCCACACAGCTCGCGATTCTATGGCCATTTTGAGGGAAAACTTCGGAGAACAATTCATCTCAAGAAATGGACCGGTAAGTTGGCCACCAAGATCATGCGATTTGACGCCTTTAGACTATTTTTTGTGGGGCTACGTCAAGTCTAAAGTCTACAGAAATAAGCCAGCAACTATTCCAGCTTTGGAAGACAACATTTCCGAAGAAATTCGGGCTATTCCGGCCGAAATGCTCGAAAAAGTTGCCCGAAATTGGACTTTCCGAATGGACCACCTAAGACGCAGCCGCGGTCAACATTTAAATGAAATTATCTTCAAAAAGTAAATGTCATGGACCAATCTAACGTTTCAAATAAAGAACCGATGAGATTTTGCAAATTTTATGCGTTTTTTTTAAAAAAAAAGGTATCAAGCTCTTAAAAAATCACCCGTTATTAAGTTCCTGTTGAATAGTTGCTCCTACCATTAGTATTTCATTAAGCGATTTACATGATGATGTGCTTGCCGAGCCATCGAAAACTACACGCAACTTTGTTGTTGTACTCTCTGGTCGCATGACGCAATGGTGTGGTATCACAAAATGTGGGTTGCTTAACTCAACATCGACTACGCGCGACATATGTCCCAAATCTTCATATTCCTTCATAAAGTTCTCATACATTTGCTTCAATTCAGTATTACGGCTCAAACGGCGCTCGAGCAGTAGAAACCTTTTCTTGGCGTTTTCATATGAGTTGCCTAATACAGAAGGTGCGGTTTTGAATGGTAAGCGGACTTGTATTCGACCGTTGTTGAGAACGGTCACGTTTTTAAGAAAATGTTTCTCACAATAAGACTCTTCTTCTGATAGAACTGGATTAGATTGCGGGAACTCTTCAATTTCCCAAAATCGCTTGAGAATATCATCTGCCTTAGGTGACTCTGCGTTTACAGCGATATTGCAAATGAATGCAGAATCGTTTGTTGAATGTTCAATTACCCCACCTGCGATCCAACCAAAAGCCGTGTTTTGTAAGCAAGGTAGGCCAGGACCGAGGGATATTTTGCCATCTTGAAGGCAAGCAAAAAATAACTCTGTGCTTAGTAGCATCTCAATACGCTGTGGCTTAAAAAATAAGGGATCCGCAAGACAGATCCCATCGGGAATATTAAAGTTACTTGTATCAATATATTGAAGCG
>NW_023481184.1:0-2029 GCF_013731165.1 Rhagoletis pomonella | reverse complement strand
GGCTGCATTTACTTGGTGCTTTTAAGGAATAGTGAATGATCTGTTGATGTATTTTCAATTTTTATATACTTAACATAAAATTTGTGAAATAAAAATTCAATTGTGTTTGAAGTGACAAAAACAAAAACAACGTGAATCAGCTGTTTCTCAAATTCTGGGCACAAAATGTGATTTTTTGTGTTCCCGTACTTCTGGACTACGTTCCACTTTTGAGAGCAACCTTTTCGCTTAGGCTGTGTTCATACACGGAGACTTTGGTCGACGCGATTTTTCACATTCTCTTTCGGTGTTGCTCGTTTCATTTACACACGGCGATTTGTGTGTATGCAATTGTTGTTGTCAGCTGTGAACAACGGTACAATTTACATGAGCAACTCGGTGCCCCTTTCCTTTCCTCGTCACGCTCTCTCTTACAAACGACGAGCTGCGGCAACCAAAATCGCCGTGTGTAAATGAGCACTTATTCTCTAATTACCGGATCCGGTCGGGATTGTTAGAGAAAGAACCTAATATGAGAAAATATGACTTCCACTTCATCTTCTTCTTCTTCTTATTTGGCGCTGTAACCGCCTAAGCGATTTTGGCCGAGTCCAAAACAGCACGCCAGTCATTTCTCTTCTGTGCTAACTGACGCCAATTGAAAATGCCAAGTGAAGCCAAGTCCTTCTCCACCTGGTCTTTCCAACGCCGAGGAGGCCTTCCTCTTCCTCTGTTACCAGCAGGAGCGTTTCTGTCCATCCGAACGACATGGCCAAGCCAGCGGAGCCGCTGAATTTTAATTCGCTGCACTATGTCTATATCGTTGTAAAGCTCATACAGCTCATCGTTAAATCGTCTGCGATATTCGCCATCACCAACGCGTAAAGGTCCGTAAATCTTTCGCAGAATCTTTCTCTCGAAAACTCCAAGAGCCGCCTCATCAGATGCTTTCATTGTCCATGCTTCCGCGCCATACACCAGCACAGGCATGATGAGTGACTTATAGAGTGTGATCTTTGTACGACGAGAGAGGACTTTACTTCTCAATTGCCTACTCAGTCCAAAGTAGCACTTGTTTGCAAGAGTGATTCTCCGTTGGATTTCAAGGCTGACATTATTATTGGTGTTAATGCTGGTTCCCAAATAAACGAAGTCGTCTACTTTTTCAAACTTGTAACTGTCAACAGTGACGTGGGTGCCAAGACGCGTATGCTCTGACTGTTTGTGTGCTGACAGGAGATACTTCGTTTTATCCTCGTTCACCACCAGACCCATTCGCTTTGCTTCTCTATCCAATCCCGAGAAGGCAGAACAGACGTAGCCCTTGTTTTTACCGATGATATCGATGTCGTCGGCATACGCCAGCAATTGTACGCTCTGGGAGGATGGTTCCGTGCGCAGAAGTGGAAAACTTTTGACTGCCATTCACCTGGGAGTGGCCAGAAGCGATTCTTGTGCGTACGGTTCAAATCGCAGCTCACAACATCCGGATATTTATATCCACGTATCCTCTGGGTAGCAACCAAACACCCGTTTGGGAGCGAGCTAAAGTGAGAAGGCGTAAAACTTCGCGTGCGCTGGGTTTGGGTCCCGCCACGTTAAAACCCCGCCCAATGAAAAGAAGCAAACAGCCTCGGATGAGACTTCCACTTCATAAATAATCGAAAAAAGCTAGAACAAGCACCGATTGAAATGAGTGGAACGTGAGTTTTCAGGCAGTTTTCAGCGAAAACTGGTTTTCGTTTGACGGATTTAACATGGACGCAAACACAAGTTTTAGGTCGAAAACCAGTTATAGCAACGAAAACATGTTTTCGATGTCGGTCCGAACATGGAATAAGCGTCAATCTATTACTGTTATTATTATTATTACTAATGCTATAATAATGAATCAAATATATTATTGTAACAAGAGTTTTAATAATAAATTTGTGGAAAAATCGCTTCATTTGATATAAAATGTGTAATTGACACATATTCACGGTACTGTTTGATATTGAAAGTAAACAAATTTAAATACCCTCCTTAAAATTATTTATTTTCTTAAATT
>NW_023481183.1:0-2030 GCF_013731165.1 Rhagoletis pomonella | reverse complement strand
AATATCGATATGGTATCGTATCGTATCGTCCATATTAACAAGAGCCCCAAGAGCTCTATTACGAGCATTTGTTTTCGGCGGACGTATAGCACTTGCGGTGAAAAATAAAACATATATCGCACACCTAGATCTAACTCAAAATTCAGAGAGGGAAATTTAACTGCTTGTGCATCGTACATATTCAAAGTATTAATACAAAAAGAGGTATAACATTAGTTTTTTAGTTAATGCATATAATCATGAAAAAAATATTCCCATTAATCGGATGTAAGTCCTATGAATTGATTTAAATCTTTCAAATCACGTTGATACCATGTGGTTGATTAACTGAAAGTAATTTGAAGGTGAAATTCTTGATTATGATATCATATTTCACGCTGGAAGATGCTGAGGTATGAATAAAACGTCTAAAGGGTTTAACGAATTAGTGCACCCGAAGGTATCGAGCCTTAAACCCAATTTAAGATGTGCTATTTAAGTAGAGATTATTATTGACATCAAAAATTTACCTTCAGATCAAATCCTTCATCTGCACATAAATGGCCAATATTGGCTATTTAAATATGAGATATGCAACACTGTGTTTGTGCCAAATAACCAACATTAATATATCGGTTGTTTTATCAATCTTGCCAAACAACAATCAACTGTTCAGCAAATGCATCAATAATTTCAAGGAACAAGCAACAGTGTTTACACTTGTTTGACATATTTAAATAAATTTAGTCTTCAAACCAACGAAAGCTAAATGGCATTTAAATAACAATCCAAAATTAAACTTAAGTGCCGTTTAAATATTCATCTGAAATTGGTCCTTAGTATTTACTAACAAAACAGAGAAAACCACCAAATGTACACTTTAAGACAAAGTAGATAATTGTGGTGTAGAGAGCATTTCTTCCGCACTTTAGTATTTTTCCTGTTTCTATGATCAAAGTCAATTATGAATAAATAAATGTATTTATTTTATAGAGAATCATATTAGAAGATACTACAAGAATGTTGGAATATACCAACAAAAAGGTGCCTAATAGATCCAAAAAATACCAGTAAACTACGCTAAGAGTTATTTGCGCCTAAAAATCATTGGTATAAGGCTAAAAGGAATTTCATACGTGGGCCTTAAGAGCATAGACAGGCCTCTTAAATCCGTATTAGATGCTATCAGGATCTTGACGGCCCTCTGGAACATCACAATTGACCCAAATTAGACGGAAAAGGATTTAGTACAAGATATCAGACACAAATAAATAAACAAAGGTACAAAGCATTAGCTATATATTTAGATTTAACTTCGTTAAAGTAACCACTACAGTTATTTTGAATGGCTCAATTTAGAAATATTGTTTGGTTTAGACCCTAGTGCATAAACAAATCAATATCCTTAGTACATAAGTAACAGAAACTTAATAGCGGTCGCAATGGCAAATCTCCGAGTGTATTTCTGCCCTGAAACACAGCTTCTGATAACAAGTAATTTTTAAGAAAAAAATCTACTTCAATTCTCATATAAAAATTTAAGATTATCGTTAATTTCTTCACAATCAAATTATCAGATCTAAGCAAAATTAGTTTGGGAGCACCCCCGAGGTACCACCTTTCCGATGAAAAAAGAATTGTCGAAATCGGTCCAAAGTTATGCGGTAAAATACGAAAAAAAAAATAAATAAATAGATCCGACGAACTGATATCCTCCTCCTTTTGGTGAAGTCCGTTTAAAATATAATCGCGGCTCGACCCTATTAAGCTGGCATTTCAGGGAACTATTTTATGTATATATAAGGAAAATTTGAAAGTTAGGGGGGGGGGGGGGGCGGCTTTGGCCTGCCCCTACCTGGCTACGCCCATGCCGCCAACTACTAATATAAATATGTGTAAGAGCCAATCTATTATTATATTATTAAATAACTGAAACTATATTCTGCAAATAACTAGAATCTACTTTCTCAACATTTTAATATGCATCCTCTATGGGTAACACTTGAGTTTCTAGTTTGATAGGAATGATCCGACGACACTACTATTTTTTT
>NW_023481182.1:0-2030 GCF_013731165.1 Rhagoletis pomonella | reverse complement strand
TTTCTCAATTTTTGGAAGTAATTTCAAATGAAATTTGCTTTTTTTTTGTTGATTCCATTACTAGGAACTTCATATTGTAATTGGAATGAATTACGTGCTAGTAATTTTTTTTTTCAGTTCCTTTGGAAGGAATTGAAAGTGTATTGATTGTTTTCAATTCAATTCAAAGGAATGCTACCCAAAATGGCGTGACTTATGAGCACGGAACAACCTTGGACTATTTCTGATTAAATCCTGCACTTTGGCAACAGACTACCGGTCGGCAAGTTGGTTGCAGGTTTGATTTAACAAAAACACAAACCAAATTCGGTAAAAAAAAATGTTGCATGCGCATAAACTCCAAATAAAAGTGGTGTTTAAGGAGAGTTCAACGAAATTTTTTGTATGGTAAACTCAGAGTTTAAGAGTAGAGTTTGGCGATAAACTCCAAAATGGCCCATAAACTCGAGTTTGTGGTTCAATGAGAACGTAATATTACTTCAAGGTAGGTGATAATCATATTGAAAATATTTCCGAATGAAGATTTCTCAAATATGTACCTTTCGTTTTGTACCCATACTTTAACATTTCATTTATTTTCCCAATTTAATTGAGTTAAATTTGCAATTCACAAATATTTTTGACTCTAAGCCTTCTAAGCTCTCTAGTTTGACATCTACATTGCGATATTTCGTTTATTTTATTAATTTAACTGAGTTAAAATTTTAAAATAGGTGGCATCACTCCTCAAGAATATCTCCAACGGTTATCTTTTTTAAACTTCTTCGATTTGATACGCACATTGCAATATTTCATTATTTTAATCAATTTGAGTTTAAAATTTTCAAACAAGTGGCAACCCTCCAAACTAGTAACTGACCCAAAAACCCCTGTATTATACCGAACAATTAAAAAAGAAATTATTCAAGTCGGTTCAGCCGTTCTCGAGTTTTGGGGTCTCGTACAAACGAACACAATATTTTTATTTATAAAACATATTCATAGATATACATAGATAGATGTCCAATGTGTGGTTTCGATTTAATCTTTGACCACAACCAAAATTCCACATTCCACATGAACTTTCAGTTTCTTAATTACTTTTACAACTCCTTTGAAAAAACTGAAGTACTCTTCCAATTCCAGGGAATGGAACTGGAAAAAATCAATTACATTTCCTTTCAAAGGAATTGAAAAAAAATACATTACTAGCACGTTATTTATTCCAATTACAATATGAAATTACTTGTAATGGAATTCAAAAAAAAAATAATAATTACATTTGAACGTACATACTTCTAAGGAATTGAAAAATTAATAAATTTCTTTGCTGTGGACTGAAGGAATTGATTCCCAATTACAATTCCTTGTAATTTGTAATTGGGAGTAATTTAATTCCTACAAGAATCATTACGACCCAGCTCTGCGTACATATTTACGTGTTATATATGAATGAATATATGTATGTATATGTATATACGCAATTGTAATTACAACGCGCCAACGCTTTTTACATCCAATGAAAAATGGCATTTTTAACAATGGCATCAATCAACTGGTGGTTATTTATTTCTTGTCAAAGTTTGACCTAGAACGCCGGCAAAACTTCATTTCAAAAAAATTATGCGTCTATTATTTATGTATGTACCACAATATTTACATATATACACACATCCTGCAAAATTCTACTTACCTTATTTGTACTTTCCGTTGCGTTTTATTTGAACACCGACCTTGAGCTTGGCAATAACAAGTTGTTTGAGGCAAGAAATATTTGCAGATATTTTGAGAATTTATTAATTTTCCATTGTTCTGCCGGCTTTACGAAGTTTCCACGCGTTTTCTTATCACTATTTATACACACATTCTGATTATCGCGCTTTCAGCCTTGCCACTTGACTAAAGATTTAAAACCATTCACAATAAGCACTTTTAACTGACTTGCTGACTCAATAAAGCGACCCACAGACGGGCAACATTTCACTTCATTCGTTTCGCTACTCAGTAGTGAATCGGTTGACGATTTTCTTTTACATTGTCCGTCGGCAAGT
>NW_023481181.1:0-2030 GCF_013731165.1 Rhagoletis pomonella | reverse complement strand
GATGGTGGACTGCGAAAGTATTCCACTGGGTTACTCGATAATGAGGATAATCCATATTTGAATGCCAACACTAGTCGGGGTAGTCGAGCATCGGTCGGAACTACAACTACATTGAATGAAAATTTTCGACCAGTAAGTAGTAGACGACGACGATATTGATTTTTTTTTAAGGAGTAATGTTTATTTGAATTTTTTTTTTTTTAATACAAAAAAAAATAAAAAAATGGTGTTTAAGTGCCTACTAAATAGTACATCAACGATTTCTCAGTCGCAGTTCAGAATGTATAAAAATTTTAATACTTCTCTGTATATTCGCTCAAATCTTGAGGTTTGGTTTCATCGTTCACTGAGAGAAATATTAAATTAAACTATCAGGCAGTTTCACGAAAGTAATTTTAGCGCAAACTGATCTTTTATTTGCATTTAATATGGAAACTTACAGAAAAAAGAAATAATTTTTTCACTTAAATTGCTTTCGTGAAACCGGCAGTTACATAATCGGTCAGCACCATTTCAAGTAAAATTTGCAGGAGCGGGCCTTCTCCTAACCCGATGAACTTTCTGTTGATAACTCAAAGAACCACATTCCCAGTCATTTGAATAGCACACCCTTTTGAACCTCAGTATGTAAAGCTTTCCTTTTGTTTGTTTAATATGCATTAATTTTGTAATTAATTTTTTAAAAATGTCGTATGTGTAAATCCGATTTTAAAATTTTATACAAATTTAAAAAAACATGCCAACAAAGGAGTGCGCTATCCTAATGAACTGCTGTGAATAAGTTAATAATATTTTTAGAAAAATTTCAGATACGCAGTTTTGTAGAACATTAAATTTTAGTGTAACAAAGTGCAAGTCTCAAGTGCACGGCGAAACTTTATACCCGAAATTTTTCTAAAAATATTATTAACTTATGTCATTAGGATAGTACACTCCTTTGTTGACATATTTTTATTTTTTAATTTGTATGAAATTTTAAATTCCAGCTCTATTGGTAGTGTGGTGTGGAGCTGAATATTTTGGAATTTAGTAGAAAAATCTCAATTATGTTTGCACCCTTCTCTAAATATATTATGCTTTTAAATAAAAAAAAATATATATATTTCTTTTAGAATGTTTTCTACAATAACATTGCGCCAATACAATGGTTTCTGCATATAATTGGGGTCTTACCCATTACAAGACGTGAAGCTGGCAAAGCTAAATTTCTGCTAAATTCAATAGCTTTTGGATATTCGTTTGTGTTCTTCATACTCCTGGCGGTAAGATTTATAAGTTTTAGTAAAAATTAATGGCCTTATTCATAAAAAATAAAATAGGTTTAAGAGCTCAAAAAAAGTTACATTTTCATAAAAATTTTCGATTTACATATAAAGCACTTATTTTTCATGAATTTGGGTGTAAATTTGGAGAGGAGTTTTGTGTCACAAAAATATTCGGCCTTGATATGTACGTCAGCTAAACTTGGAGTTTCTTCATAATTTTTTTTTGTCTGCAATCCGATTTTAAAGTGATGTATAAAAAAAATATTTACATTTACGGCTCTATTGTGTATCAGTGACGAATTCTTGTCACAGTTTTTATGAGGGAAAAATATATGAAAAAGTTTTAATTTGTCAGTAAAAAAATGTTTGTCACCGATACAGAATTGTGGTATTAGAATACCGCCTAATATACTGTCTACATAAATTATCTCCAAACAATAAACTAAATATTTAAATTAGCTCAATTTCTGCTCATATAAATTTGATTTTAGTTAACTTGAAAATAAAATTTTAATATTTGATGAGTTTTTCCATGATCCTGAAGAGACATACTTACAGCTCTCAAAAATAAATTTTCTGGTATGTTTCCAAATTGAAAAGAGAAAATTCGATTTATGCTGATTTAAGGTCAAGTAAAGTGAGAACATGTTTGTGAGCTAAAAATCCACTCTAAGTTACAAACGTTTTTATTTTATATAGCCACGGACCCGATTTGATATACATATAGATACATTAGACTATGTCAAATAAAACGAATATATTTTT
>NW_023481180.1:0-2030 GCF_013731165.1 Rhagoletis pomonella | reverse complement strand
TAAAATTGAGTAAATATGAGCACTTAATGTTTATTATTAGTAAAAAATATATTTTTACTTCAAAATTTTTTACAATTTTAAACATTTCATGGGTATATGTTTGTGTATTTTTTAAACACCTCATGTTGAAAAACAAATCTTGAACATCTTGTGCGTATATTTACACAGGTTCTGGTTGAAAAATAAACACTTTTCAGTAGTAGTTTTACGTGCACTTTTTAGAGTGTAGAAGAAAAGTCACGGGTTAAAACCGAGGGACGAAATCTTGGTACACAGGTATAGTGCGTTATAGGTTTCTCCTGTATAGTCCTGGTACACATCTATAGTGTAGTATAGGCTCTACATGTATTTCAAAGTGTGACCCTGGCGCCAATGCAGAGTGTTCTTCTATACGCAGTCTATATTCGTTGGCTATATAGCTAGATAGCTATATAGCTAGCGTGTAATTGTGCTGTGCAAAATGTATTTACTTATATTTTTCGCATAGCGTTTGCGTCTTTTTAATATTTTTAGTCGTACTCTTTTCTATTATGCATTATTCATTATTTTTTTTATTCACGATAGTGCTGTGGAAGGCGAGCATTTCGCTACAAACGAGGACGTTGCTGAAGGCGTCCATGACGGTACATGCGAGGCTGCAGTTCAAGGAGAAGGCGAGGTTGCTGCTGAACCCGAAAATGTGGATGCAGGCGACGATGTCGATGGGGGCGAGGATGCCATTAATCCAGTCGATAACACTGTAGATGACGATGCTGACGTATCTGAAGTTGCTCAAGAGGTATCAAATAATCCTACTTGTATTTTTTGTGATAAAAGTAGGAAAAAACATCAAGGCCACGAGCAACAATTGCATGTATTAGAGAAGG
The DNA here is from genome assembly GCF_013731165.1 of Rhagoletis pomonella. Taxonomy (NCBI): domain Eukaryota; kingdom Metazoa; phylum Arthropoda; class Insecta; order Diptera; family Tephritidae; genus Rhagoletis; species Rhagoletis pomonella. Next base: position 1,164 of record NW_023481180.1, on the reverse strand, counting down.
AAAAGGCATTGGAGAATATACAGCAAATCGCTATGGATTTTGGCGGTTGTACAGTTTATTGAAAAATTGCATAACTTGTGGTTAGAAGAAAAATTAATATTTTATCATGCGATATGCCGAAAAAAATATGAAAATAGAATCTCAGCGAAAAAAAGCAAAGAGAAGCCAAAAACAGGGTGGCATACAGCTCGCAATGTTCATTCTCAAGCGTATGAGGAAATATGTCAGTTTGTGTCGAAAAATATCATCGCCAAGAATCAGTCGTTTTTCCTGTCGTCTCTAAACACGATATTTATAGATTATTTGGAACAACACAAGGCAAACACAGATGTGTATACGATGAAGCCGTATCATCTAGAAAATCGGCTTCTAGCTACATTCCCAAAAAAAATAACCGTCGTGTTGCACAACAATAAAAAAATTGTAAAACCTTACAAAGGCGTTCTTGTACAGCAACAATTTAATCAACTAGAAAGAAAGGACGTTTTATTGCATGCAGCATTAATTTTAAGACAAGAAATACAGAATATTGAACAAAACAAATTGCCAGATCAGCTCACTTCTGCTGATTTAATCAAAGGAGAGTGTGATGTTCCAGAGAACCTGTTTAATTTTTATTTAGATTTACTTTGTGGACCAAATTCTCGTAGTAGGCGCGGCGACAGATCAAATAGATTAGCAAAATCTTTTTCCGAGGACATGATATATGCAGTGTCAAATGGGCAAATAAAACCTTCTAAACATATATGCCTTGGCTTGAGTCTAAAAAGTTTAACTAATAGCAAGAAGATTGTTAATATTATGAACCGATATGGCCACTGCTGTAGCTTACAATTCTGGAGGGTATCGAGACTGAAGCCACGTTTACTTCTTCTGTGCGTTCTGATATTTGTCCTGAAGGCATCGTTCGCTCAAGAAATCTATGCACAGGTGTCGCATTTAATAATTTCGATCGACACGTCGATACGTCAGGCGGCCACAACATATATGCGCAAATTTAAACAAAATTTTTTTAGAGTGTATAAGAAGTCTATATTCGTTGATATAGCTGTATAGCTATATAGCTAGGTATATACCAAAAGTATATATTTCATTAAAAAATACTATTTGCCACAAAAATATAAGTACTTACTCTGTACTTGAAGATGAAGATGCCTGCTTTTT
>NW_023481179.1:0-2031 GCF_013731165.1 Rhagoletis pomonella | reverse complement strand
TCCTTTCTGTGTTGCCGGAAAAGGGGGCCGGAAGAATTTTTGCGCAGAACTTCTTTCTGCGTAGGCGGCATTCGGCCGCGCTTAGGGATTATAACCCTTACTAAGTAGAATTCTCCTTTCTGTGTTGCCGGAAAAGGGGACCGGAAGTATTTTTGCGCAGAACTTCTTTCTGCGTAGGCGGCCTTCGGCCGCGCTTAGGGATTATAACCCTTACTAAGTAGAATTCTCCTTTCTGTGTTGCCGGAAAAGGGGGCCGGAAGAATTTTTGCGCAGGACTTCTTTCTGCGTAGGCGGCCTTCGGCCGCGCTAAGGGATTATAACCCTTACTAAGTAGAATTCTCCTTTCTGTGTTGCCGGAAAAGAAGGGCGGAAGTATTTTTGCGCAGAACTTCTCTCTGCGTAGGCGGCCTTCGGCCGCGCTTAGGGATTATAACCATTACTAAGTAGAATTCTCCTTTCTGTGTTGCCGGAAAAGGGGGCCGGAAGTATTTTTGCGCAGAACTTTTTTCTGCGTAGGCGGCCTTCGGCCGCGCTTAGGGATTATAACCCTTACTAAGTAGAATTCTCCTTTCTGTGTTGCCGGAAAAGAAGGGCGGAAGTATTTTTGCGCAGAACTTCTCTCTGCGTAGGCGGCCTTCGGCCGCGCTTAGGGATTATATCCCTTACTAAGTAGAATTCTCCTTTCTGTATTGCCGGAAAAGAAGGGCGGGCGCAGAACTTTTCTCTGCGTAGGCGGCTTTCAGCCGCGCTTAGGGATTAAAACCCTTACTAAGTAGAAGTAAATAATTCATATTAGAAAAAACGAAATTATCCATATGCACACTTTCGTTAGAAAACCGAAATAATGCATATAACAAAAACCGAAAAAATGCATGCATGCACAATTTCAGTTCAAAACCGAAATAATGCATATGGCAAAAACCGAAATAAAGCATACATGCACAGTTTCGGATGAAAACCGAAATAATGCATATGTGAAAGACGAAGGTATGCATACATGCACAGTTTCGGTTGAAAACCGAAATGATGCATATAACAAAAACCGAAATAATGTATGCATGCACAGTTTCGGTTGAAAACCGAAATAATGCATATGAAAAACCCGAAGTAATGCATACATGCACAGTTTCGGTTGAAAACCGAAATAATGCATATGAGAAAATACCGAAATTATGCATATGCATACATTCGTTTTAAAAGCGAAATAATGCATATGAAAAAAAACGAAGTAATGCATACATGCACAGTTTCGGTTTAAACCGAAATAATGCATATGGTAAAAACCGAAATAAAGCATACATGCACAGTTTCGGTTGAAACCGAAATAATGTCTAAATGCACAGTTTCCATATGCGCAATTTCGGTGCCCCCCCTGTAGGGAAACGAACTAGTGCGGAACTGGTTCGGTTCTAGTGCGTTTGGAACCATGACTAGTACGGGTTAATTCTCTTTTGCATGCTAGCGACTTTATCGAATTTAACATTGCGATGTCCTAGGAAGTGTCAATTGTCCCCCGTTGCATCCCTTTGGCTCTAGTTCCGAACCAGTTCTAAATTCGACAGATAAGATCTAGTTCGTTTTGTATCCATTTTTCTATAGTTCCGAACCAGTTCCAAATTCGACAGATGAGATATAGTTCGTTCTGCATCCCCTTTTATTTAGTACCAAACCAGTTCCTAATTCGATAGATGAGATCTAGTTCGATCTGCATCCATTTTTTATACTTCCCAACCTGTTATAAATTCGTCACCTTAGATCTACATTTCAAATCAGGCTTGTCGAAACATTTCCCTTCTAAATTAAATGCGATCGGTTGAAGGAAGGACAATACAATCACAAATGTTTAAACGCATTTATTAAAACTTTATAAACCACATTAGTAGTAGTAGTAGTATTAAACTTAAGTAGTAAGTAAAAAAAAGTGCGTTCTGCTTAAAAGTAAAAATATTAGTTCACTTTGTCTTACTTGTCTAAATTTAAGCATATTGATTTTTAAGTAAATTCAGTTCTTTTTAAGCTTATATGTATATG
>NW_023481178.1:0-2031 GCF_013731165.1 Rhagoletis pomonella | reverse complement strand
CGAAAAGTTAAACTGTAATGATCACCTCGATTATACTGTGAGAAAAAATAGTAACGAAGTTATACTTCATGCGACGTACGTGTAAATTCTTAAAGAGAAAGTATAAAATAATGGTATACAGAGCTTTAATAGAACCCCACCTAAATTATTGCCCAACTATATTATTCATAATCAATGAAAGCCAGATTTATAAATTATAAAAGTAACAGAACCTAGCAATGAGATTTATTCTTAGAAAACGTTATGATACCCCAACTAGAGACATGTTGGCGGCCCTTCAAATCGTTAAGTGTTAAGCAAAAACACTTCTATTACACTATGAAATACGTTAAAAATATTATAGATGGTAACCTGCCAGAATATTTAAAAGGTATAATAAAGTGCGGCAATGATATACATAATAAAAACACCCGTAAAAAACGACTTTAACTCACCCATGTTTAAAAGTAAGTCTGATAAGAGTAATCTCTATTATAAGGGTCCAAAATGTTATAATGAATTACCTAATAGTATTACCCAACGTAAAACATAACTGAATTTAAAAGAAAATTATTTGCATACTCTAAGACTGTTTCAATATAACTAAAATGTTCTATCTCTATCCTCGCTAAGATCCTGATGCCATTTACTTTCGTCCCGTGAAATTTTAAATGTATGTATCTATATATTAACACGCTAACATAAATTTTGTCTCCGTTCGTTTGGCGATTCTACCGAACCGATTTCAAAACCAAGAACACCGTTGGCAGAGTTTTTATGGTTTCGCAATTGGTTGAAAATTACGGCCAAAACCGTCGTTTAAACATTTTCGAATTGTGTATACATATTGCTGCAACATGTTCAATTTGACATGTTTCGCCTGTTGTTTCACTACACATTTGAAATTAAGCTTTGAAATAAAGATAAATATGAAGATGAAGAAATAAATGATAACGATGATGTAAAAAAAAAGAAGGCAAAAGTGAAGATAAAGACGAAAATGAAGACAATGACATATACATAAGAATTAGGGTAACTAAAAGGGTAAGAACATTTCTTGAATTTATGAAGTGAAACTTCTTTAGCGGCAGTTGTTGGTTGGGAGTAAATTGTCAAATTCAAGGGGAATAATGCACATGGAAATAGTTCTCAGCGGTTTAGCGGTTTGAGAATAAAAACAAAAACAAAGATGCCTAGAGGTACAGGCAAAAACGAAGTTCAAAGTAAATTTAAACACTTTAAGGTAAAGGTGAAGAGGAATATGCAAAAATAAAGATAAATATGAAGAAAAGGATGAGGATGAAGATCGATATTGTTATCGATATAAAACTCGATATTTTTATCGATATAATAATCGATATTGCTATCGATAAAATAATCGATACTGTTATTGATTAAATAACCGCTATTTCAATCGATATAATAATCAATATAATAATCGATATTGTTATCGATACAATAATGGATATTGTTATCGGCATAATAATCGATTAAACAATTGATTTTGTTATCGATTTAGTCATTTATATTGTTAACGATATGTACAATAATTGATACTGAAGATTGTTGTATTTATCGATGAATTCATCGATTTTACAATCGTTGTATTTTTTGTATCTTTATGGATATTGTTATCGGTATTTTTATCGACACAGTTATCAACAGGGTTATCGATATACTAATCGGAACATGGAATATGATCACATTACATGGCAACACATCACATGATATTACATCACATAATATGATATCACATCACACGATATCACGTGACAAGACATTATATGATATTACATCACATTATATGGCATGACTTCACATGACTTGACATCGTGTGACATGACATGGCATTACATGACGTGGCATCACATGATATGACATCATATGGTATGACATCAGAGGATATGACAATACATGACATGACATCCTATCACATCACATAAAATCACGCCACATCTTATCACGTCATTGCACCTCATCTCATCTACGTGAATAGAAAAAGAAAAGGATATAAGCAAAGATGTGAAAGATAAAAGCAAAGATGAAGACCAA
>NW_023481177.1:0-2031 GCF_013731165.1 Rhagoletis pomonella | reverse complement strand
CAAATTCTTTCCTCTGTCGCGAGACTTTTTGATCCCGCAGGATGGCTAAGTCGATGGTTGTCGAACATTCACACATACGCACACACACACTCAAGACTGCTTCACCGAACCATAACGCTACGCGCATACTGCAGCCGGCATCGGCCGATATCGGCTATATGTGGGCGATATGAATAAACACTTGTGATTATATGAGCGCTCTCACACATAAACCGATAACCGGACCGACATCGGCCGTTCACGTCCGACAGTGACGATAAATTTAAACATGTTTGTTTTTCTCGTCCGATGTCAGGTGAAAAGTACCAAAACGGACTGCGAAAAATTAACTTATTGGGTGCAAAAACAAAAAATTACATATAAAATCACATGTTTAGAGTATGTCAATTCAAATGTATCAAAATATTTCGCTGCTTACAAAATTGTAATGAAAACTAGATTTGTGTGTACAAATACGGTGGGCAAATAATCTGGTTAAGTGTGCGCATAAGTTCGGACGGTCAAATTGTTCGGCCGAAATCGGTCGGCCTATCGGATGCAATGTGCGCCTAGCGTAAGTCTAGCGAACTTTCTCACTCTAACGTAGTTACTTTCTTTTAGGCAAGCAGCTGGCGCTACCAAATGTTCCCCATTTTGTTTTCTTAAGGAAATAATGCATTACTATTATCCCGTAATTACCGTGCAAAAATCATACATTAACGCAATATCGGGATATTCCTTATGATAAGATTTGCGAAACTTTGCCTAAGGTGTCCCCTCAAACACTTCAATCACTGACTGACAGCAGAGGATAGGTTCTTTTTGATGAAACAACATTCATATCATGCATCAAAAAGTGCGATAACGATTCGAAAATTGTCGCTAACTAGTTACTGAATCTTATCGGTGTCAGCTATGATAAAAACATAGTAAGATAAAACCGTTCTCTGAATTCGTCGGCCATGATTTTTTTTTTTGAAGTTTGCCAATATTTTAAAATCATATTGTTGAGATTGAAAATGAGAATGTGTGTACAATTTTAAAATTAGATTGCTTTCAACCGTCAAGAATTTAAAAAATTCCTCTCAGCGGTTCTACCTTCTTATTTTTTTTATCATAGGTGTGAGAAATTGGATAGGGATGAGCAATGTGATAGGGATGAGAATTTTGATAGGGCTGAGCAGTTAAAATATTCGTTAAAGGTAAGACACAAAGCACTAAAGCTGTGAACACCATCATACTTAAATTTTTTTGGCATATGCAGTCTATTTCATTTTTGAATATGCAAAAAAAAAGTTTCTGAAGCTGTAGCCCAACGAAAATGTAGCTATTTCAGAATTTATGCAGCATTGTAGCTTTTCATTTTAAATGTAGCACTTTTGCTGCAATTGTAGCCAAACGGCAACGCTGTCCCTCACTGTCTCTCAGTCCCTCCCTTGTTTTTTGCTATTTGTTTATAAATGATTAGTTTCACCATTCACCATAGATAAGAAAAAACTAAAGAATTTAAACTTTCCGAGAGTACGCATATTAGTAGTTATTAAGTCGGCCATTGTTTCATTTTTGTTGTTGGATATTTTAATTTTTAAATTGCAACGTTATACATTAAATTAAAGGAATCGCCCCTTTGTAACATAAATAACAAAAAAAAGGGTAACGAAAAGGTTTGATGCAAGTTGTTTGGGATATTCAATTAAGCGCCATTGAGAATCAATGGAGGGTGGGCTTAGCCCCTGCATCTGCGCTAGAAAAAAAATAAAACTAAGATGCCGGAAAGGAATCAGCAACAACAAGACTCGTAGGCAATCCTTATTTTTGGTTATTTAAAGATTTTTCGTTTCGTTTTTTTGGTTAAACTTTGGTCTTATTTTTTTATTTCTAGGAACCCTTTAAACTTTTTGAGCCAACAACCTTAATCAGTGTTATCCTAACATTAACTAAATGAGTAACTACTTCTTACAAGTTTAATTAGTCTTATTTTATCAATTTTAACTTCCAAACCATACAACAAATTATAACATTGAATCTTGTGATATGAGTAAATTTCAGCTC
>NW_023481176.1:0-2031 GCF_013731165.1 Rhagoletis pomonella | reverse complement strand
GGGGGAGCTGTTCTCCGGTTAGGGAGATAGTGTTGGAGGTCTGATGGATGTGGCTCGTCAAACAACTCGAGTGGGTGCAGAGAACCGGAAAAGGAGTAATACTGCATGCCTCCACCCTTGGGATGTAGTTTACTATCCAGTAAGGCTAGAAAGCCCTGCGAGATTAGCGAAACGAACAGAATGAACGTTGGTTAATCGTGGCAACATGTGGAAGCTGTTCTCCGGTTAGGGAAACAGTGTTGGGGGAATTATGGCGGAAAAGCAGATATTACTAGTTGTGGGGTTAAGCATGTGTATTCTGGTAGGTTTAGTAGGTCGCGTGACTCGAGCTGGTCAAGCAAGTCTGGCTGGCGAGCACTACTCCAGTCTGTTCAGTGAGGTCCGGGCCCTTCGGGGAGTATCGCGGGGCTGTGGTTTAATACCTAAATGCGGGTAGAACTCGTAAGGGTTCAATGTGGAGTTGTATTTCAACCGGGTGCCGGGAACCAAAGAACGGCAGAGATTTTAGGTAGGTTTCGGCTTTACCAAGGTGGTAAGTGTGTCCGACCCACACTGCCTTTGGGAATGAAATGCTTGCATTTTAAGGCAATGATTAAGGCATGAATTAATCCGTTAAGCTTTTGAGCTTCATCGAGCTCGGAATGTCTTTAATGCGGTACGTTGCCACGTTTAACCTAAACTCCAGATACCTACTTATGTATGTACAAAATACTTCTAGAGTAAAATATTAACATTTCATGAGCATCCTCTAAATTAGAAACATAAAGTTTGGTGCAAGCACCTCTTTCGGAAAAAGGAAAAATTTGGGAAGGTGCCCTGAACCCTTTTTCGGACATTTTTTTGGACCACTGTAATGTACATACATACATACTACCGCGCATAGAAAACTGTAAAATTATGTTTTTGATAATTTTAAGAATTTAAATGATTCAAAATATGTAAATAGTTTTTTCCAATGAGAAATCATATAAGGTGGTAGCAGTAAACAAAAACCAAATGTTTCTCTTTTGCGGGTTAGGTGTCAAAGTTGACGAGTATTTTGTTTTTGCTTTTGGCGCATGTGCTGTCAAAGCAGTAAAAGGAAAAACAAAATACATACATGAAAGGCGAATATGAAAAATAAAATCAGCTATTCTAATAACACCACCTTGTAGGTGTAACGCGCATTGGTATTTTCTGCCAATTATTTTAAGTCTGTTTATGGACTTATAGAAAATAAATAATTTTGCTAAGTGTTGGTTGAGCTTCTTCTCAATATCCCATTCATGACTGAACACACACTCGGATGCTTACTTGGGTTCTTTAGAGCAGGGTCGCGCAAACTTTTTTCACCGCGGCACCCTTGTTGTGCTAAAAAAAATCGCGGCACCCCCACTCTTCAAATGTCTACGAAAACAAGAAAACACACTGCAAACTTTATGCTCCTTTAGCTTTAAGGGCTGACTAAAATATGAATAAGCAAGCGTATGCAAACGTACGAATACACACAACTCTTATTCTGAAACTATAATGTACTTAACATCGAGTTTCGTCAAACGTCATTTGCTTAACTGCGCGTTTACATTGGACAAGGCTGCCAAGACAATCAATAAATACGTGTTAGTTGTCGAAAACGCTGATAATTGTCTCAGTGGCGTAGGCGTCCTGACAATAGTTAAGACAATTCATTTTGAGCAAAATGTGGAACGTGAACGTTGAATTATAAGTTGAGCTAAAAACTAAAAAAGAGACAAAATTACATACACATCAGGGTCTCTTTAATTATTATAGTTATTTTGTTATGAATTTCTCTTCTTTCTTGCACAAGACGTCAAAATTATTCTCTGCATACGTCAAATCATCAATTTACTGTCTTCAAAACAATAGCTCTGATCCAATACTTTTCATGAAAAATCCTGTAAAACTGTCAAACAGCAAAATTACTCTCTGAAGTGAGAGTAAAAAGTGAGTAACAACAAAAAGTACGGGAACAAAAAATTCTTTTTTCCTGTAAAAACGTCAACCAGTGATTGCTTGACACTTTTCATGATT
>NW_023481175.1:0-2031 GCF_013731165.1 Rhagoletis pomonella | reverse complement strand
GACACATTTACTAGAATTTACCAGCAAAAAATTCTCGGACTAAAACTGGTAACTTCTGACAGAGAGAGAACCGTAGTTACTCTCTGACTGATTCTGACTATTTATGACTAGTTCGGACTCGTACGTGATCGCAACTAATACTATGTATGTATGTTTTGTATTAAATGATGTTTTTAATAGAAAGGTATTGTAGGAAATTTGGCAAATTCGTATTTAACTAAAAGTATCATTCATTTTTAGAATACATCTAAGCAAGTTCTAAAAAGGTCTAGTGAAGGTAAGTAAAGTGAAAACAAAGGGCCTTACGGAATTAATTCTCTGCCAGTTGTCCAGAACCTTTTAACAAATCTGAACTGTTTGTCGAAAAAAAATAGAATTCCGCCTCTCCCTTATCAACACATAGGTTGGTCCATATAGTAGTTTCTGTTTAAAAATTAAAAAATAAAATAAAATACAAAAATAATTTTTTTCCTGTACATTATTGGTTTGTTCGAAAGAGTAAACCTCCTCGTTATTTATGGAACACAATTTAATTAATGTGGCTAGCTTCTAAGTAGCGCATCCTGTTAACCCAGTTTTCCAAGACCTTGTGACAGTTTCTGGCTCTATCTCGCGAATAGATTGCTCGAAATTCGCCTTAATGGCCTGAATCGTGACTGGATTGAGATCGGCAAGTCGGCTGATAACACGGTTACCGAACTTCGCACACAAAAAATCGATTGTGGCATGGGCTGTGTAGCATGGCGTTGTCCGTGGAGATAGGAAACTGACTGTATGTCAAGATTTTATCGGGAATAAGTTGTCCGGTCAAAATAACTTATGATTAAAAAACACTAGCTCGACCACCCTGTACATATCTGTCTTAAAAATGCACCATCTTAGCTCCAGACAAGTTGTACACAGTGGGTCAGTTCTGATAACTCTAGTAACCATATCGAGCCCTAACCGCCAAAATAACGTAAGCGACATCTTTTTCAAATTTTTCTTTATGATGCAGAAATGCATCTAGACGCTCTAGGAATATTTCTGCATCAAAAATAAAATATTGAAAAAATTGTCGCTTACGTTATTTTGGCGGTTAGATCGATATCGAGCCCTAACCGCCAAAAAAACGTAAGCGACATACTTTTCAAAAATTTTATTTTTGATGCAGAAATGCCAGTAAAGCATCTAGAGGCAATTAGCACCAAAAAGAAAATTTTGAAAAAAATGTCGCTTACGTGTTGTTGGCGGTTAGGGCTCGATATATTGGGGCCATGCATTTTATGCCGTACTCAGTCCTTTCGGGCCTCACACATCCCTTCTTTTCTCTTTAAGAAGGAATTTCGTCGCTACGCTCTCTAACTTTTCAGGAAACATTTGGATATTTTATAGTCACCAAAATTGCGTCAACGATTCTCACGAGCCGTTGTTCATAAAATTCCTGCTTATTTGGCCTTAAAATTGGTCCAATGCAATTGAAACCTCCAAATACCTACAGTTCGCCAATTGATCTGCCAGTTTTTAGCCCCACTCTAAACATCACAGTAGACTATTTAGTACCCACAGGATTTCAACCGCAAATTAAATATAAATTCCTTAGAGCAACATGGCTGTCACTGCAATCCTTGTCCGCTTCTTTAAATATTGTAGCCTTCAGCATAGGCAGTAAGTTTGTACCGACTTCACCAATAGAGTGTCTGAATCTCTTCATTGTCCCTTTGTAGGAAAGCAAACGAGAGATATACTTCGAAAAGGAGACTCAGGTATCAGTTTGACATTTGGGTCCAAAAACAATGACAGCTTTTGACTCGGTGACTCCGATCGTCGTGTATATTAGCAACTAATAGCATAGACAGGCCACAGCGTTAATCCGGATTAACGGCGCAGTTGTGATAATTAAAATTGTAATGACAGATGGGCTTTTTGTGTTGACAGATGAATTTTTCCAACAAAATTCATTTACATGTGTTTAGCTCCTTCAGTTATTACTTTATTTGAGAAACGGCACTTGGTGTAGTGAAAATTTACGAATTGACCCGGATTAACGCT
>NW_023481174.1:0-2031 GCF_013731165.1 Rhagoletis pomonella | reverse complement strand
ATGTGTTTTGATTGGTTCGCTAAGGCTAGGAGTCAAAAAATTCCGATTTCTGGTCCCATTCTGAAAGCAAAGGCAATGGAAATTGCAGGAAAACTGGGGGTACCTAATTTTAATGCTTCGGATGGATGGCTAAATAAATGGCGATTAAGGAATAATGTTTCCTTCAAATGCATATCTGGTGAAGCTGCAGATGTGAATCAGGATGATGTCGAACAGTTTCGGACAAAGCTGCCAACTCTGTTGAATGGGTACAAGCCTGAAGACATTTACAACGCCGATGAGAGTGGGCTTTTCTTTCGTGCCTTACCGGACAAAACCCTCGCTCTTAAATCCGAAAAATGTGTGGGAGGTAAGCTATCAAAGGAAAGACTCACAATTTTGTTCTGTGCTAATATGGCTGGAGATAAGGAGCCGCTTTTGGTTATAGGTAAAGCAGCCCGTCCTCGAGCCTTTAAACATGTTCCAATTGCAAAACTTCCAGTGGATTGGAAGTCTAATAAAAAAGCATGGATGACTCGAGAAGTGATGAGCGAATGGCTGCAGCAGTTCAATCGAAGAATGAAAGCCCAGAATCGAAAAATTATCTTGTTTCTAGATAACGCGGCTTCTCATCCAAAGGAATTAGACTTGACCAACATAAAAATTTGTTTCTTGCCACCAAATACAACGGCAGTTAGCCAACCCCTTGATCAGGGTATAATCCAAAATTTTAAAACTTTGTATAGAAGCTTAGTTTTAAAACACTTGATAACTAAAATTGGCGATACAAGTTCAGCCTCAGAGCTCTCAAAATCGATTAATGTACTGGAAGCTGTGTATTTCATCAAAGCATCTTGGCATAAAGTGGAAGCCACAACAATCCGAAACTGCTTCCGTAAAGCAGGATTTTTGGAAACTTTAGAGGATCCTTCAGATTTTGATCCCGAAGATGACATTCCACTGGCAGTCTATGCTAGGCTTCAGGAAGGACTAGATTTGGCAAATGATTTCGAAGGTTTTCTCCAAATAGATCAAAATGTTTTCACTGAGGACAACAATATAGAAATTCAATTTGACGAACCAGATGATACTATGGACTTAAGTGATTCAGAAGATGAACCTTCAGAAGAAATAAGTGACCCCATAACATCATATGATGAGGCTTTAAAACTTGTTGAGCGCTTGAAACAATTTGCAAAAAATGACTATGTAGCTTTTCAGCAGGTTAAAAATATCGAGAGTCACTTTGAAAATGAAAATTTTAAATTAAAGGAATCAATGTTAAAACAAACAAGCATCACACAATTTTTTCAAACAAACTAGTCGATATTGAAATGTAAGGACTTGTACAATGTATTTAATTGATATATTTATGTATGTATATGTAATACTAAAGTATGTATTTAAATATTCTTTGCTTCGAAAAATTTCTTAAATAAACTACAATGAATTTTATATGTGTAGTATGTATATATTTTTTGACCTCATCCCCTATAAGCGGACAGCTCCCATAACCGGACAAAAACACTGCGACCGTGAGTGTCCGGTTATGAGGAATTTCACTGTATTTCGAGATTGTCGGGAGTAATTTCGGTGTTTTTGGGATTTTTGGCTGTATTTCGGAATTTTTGGGACTTTCGGGCCGTTTTTTCATTTCTTCGTTTTGGTATATTGGAGTTCGCTGATATTTGCTAGTACATAGTTCCTCTAAATTCTCGCATCACATACGGACAAACATATATTTCGCGCATTGCAATTACCATTTGTTCGCTAGCCATTATTTGCGCACCGCCGCTTCCTAACTCTCATGCAACCTAGGAAGCGCTCCTTGGTTCCGCAATCATTATGAAGTCATTCAAAATACATATCGATATAGGTCCCGGATATCCCGAAATACTCCCGAAGGTCCTAAATATCCCGAAATTATTCCAGAAAATCCCGAAAACCCCATAATTCCGAAATTGGTCCCAAAAATCTGGAAATAGTCCCGAAAATCCAAAATTAGTCCCAAAAAAATCGATATACTCCCGAAAGCCCCAAAAATCCCGAAAA
>NW_023481173.1:0-2032 GCF_013731165.1 Rhagoletis pomonella | reverse complement strand
TGCAGCGGTTACCAAGATATACACATGTAACCATAAGTGGGCGTGGCTACGCCCATTTTCAAAAAAATGTTAATATTCTTATTTTTCGTCTAAAATTTATTATAAATATCAATTTTGAGTGAATTATCTTCAGTAGTTACTAAAATATCGCAGTTTTTGTATTTCTGAAAATTACCGTTATATGGGAGGTAGGCGTGGTTATTGTCCGATTTTGCCCATTTTCAATACCATCCGTCCTACGCCCGAAAGAAGTGCACATACCAAGTTTCGTTAAGATATCTCAATTTTTACTCGAGTTATTGTGTGCACAGACGGACAGACGGACGGACGGACGGACGGACGGACGGACGGACGGACGGACGGACGGACAGACGGACGGACGGACGGACGGACAGACAGTCACCGCTTAATCGATTTCTCTTTTCATCCTGATCATTTATGTATACATTTGCCTATATCTATCTCGATTCGTTTTGCCTGTTACAAACAACCGTTATGTGAACAAAGTTATAATACCCTTGTGCACAAGTGCGCTCGGGTATAAAAAAAATATTCCGACGAACTTATAACCTCCTCCTTTTTTGGAAGTCGGTTAAAAATAGATAAAATTTTCTGATAAAATGTTAAATAGTACATGTACATATGTATACAAAATAGCGTTTGCTTTTGAATCAAAAAAAGTTAAGTTCTTCAACCTCAAAGTCACCAAAAATCATATAGTATAGTATATATACAGTGATAGTTTAATTAGCCAGTAAAGTAATAATAATATTAGATTGGCGCTTACACGTATGTTAGTGTTTGGCCGAGCTTCTCCTCCGATTTTTGGCGTGCGCCTTGATGTTGTCACAAAGAGCGGAGGGACCTACAGTTTTACGCCGACTCCGAACGGCGATTGTATTTTTATGAGAAGCTGTTTTTCATGGCACAAATACACTCGGAGGATGCCGAGGGATGACCGCTGTTAAGAAAAACCTTTTCTATATTTTTTTGCGATGTTGCTTGGACCAGGCTTTGATCCCAGGCGTTGCAGAGTGGAAGCGCGCACTGCTTATCACTACTGCATAGCCAGTAAGTATTTAACCATAAAAACACAAAAAAAAAAAAAAAAGTTTCTTCAAAATCTTGGTTTTTAATAAACACTGAAGCTAATTTATGAATGTAGTATGTACATATATGTTTTTAAATTTTCTTAGACCTCTAGAGAGTAATGCACCGACCATTGAATTTCGAAAGAATATTATATGTATATTAGGGCGAATTTTTCTGCGACTCTTGTTTTTTCACTCCTACCTCAAAATTTTGTATAAAACACCAAAAAAAGCTCCCTGAAAATTTGAACCCATAATACTAAAATTAAGTACTCGCCCAAGTCTTGCAAAAATTTCCCATATAAAATAAGTAGGGGTTTTCTGTTGCTTCAGACGTGGTAGAGATAGCTGCGCCATCTAACGGGGACAGGGTGAAATACACAATGTCTGCCATCTAGCGGGTGTGAGCAAAGCACACACACACACACAGCCTTCGCGTCATCTAACCACACACTCCCACACACGGAGTCGTCGTTGGGCTCGGTACGGGTGGTTGGGTTCCTAGATGGCGCTGCATACTCACAACCGCTAGATGGTGTGGTAGCTCTACCTACCGCCACCGATCAAGTTTAGGTGGAAATGAAAATGTGTGTACGTTGTGCTCACAACCGCTGGGGTGGTGTGGGTATTACACAGGGTAGGCAAAAACTCGGAGTTCGAGCGAGCGAGCGAGAAACTCCTACTCAATACCTCGCAGGCAACGAGGCGCTCGCAGCTCGTACTCGTAGCAACAATGAGGCGAGGCACGAGAAGTTTGTCTTGCTCGGCAAACGAGCGAGCGCTGCTTTTTTCCTCGCGCTCCTATTAAACGAGCGAGGCTGTTGTGCGTTGCCTCGCTCGCGGTGCGAGGCGAGTAGCTATTTGCTTACTCGCTCTGCTAGGTAAGACGAGTGGGCGACGAGCGAGCGCTCCGAGTGTACTATAAAACACATGCATTTTTG
>NW_023481172.1:0-2032 GCF_013731165.1 Rhagoletis pomonella | reverse complement strand
TGGAATTAGCTGCGCTTGATTGTAATTGGCTTAACAAATGAAATAGTTGAAAAAAGCTCTCCAACCATCTTACCTGCAGCTGACACTAACAAACATTTAGATATCATGCCTGGTTGTATTCTGAATACTAAATCAAACAAAAGAGGAGGAGCTAAAGAAGATAGAAAAAGGCCCGTCCTGGTCAGGTGGAGTCACCCACCCCTTCTACATTTTTTTTCCGTAGCCTTGGACCCTGCCGTGACTCCAACTATTGGCAGAGTCCCCTAAGCCTGACCGGTTTCCGTCTGTCTAGCGTCCAGTCATGTCCCTGTCAGCCTAGTCATTGCGTCGCTCCACCCATTTCCCCTCTTGTTGCAACCACTGCAACACCCACACCAAACAACTACAAAATTAGCAAATAATTTTTTTTTCTATTACTGATTTACATGCTCTTTATTATAAAAAACTTACAAACTCTATTACCTAACTATAAATCCAAATCTTGCTATAGTTCCTATTTCCACTAATTTGAGTTTAATATTTATAATAAAAACTATACCAACTAACCGTATCACTATATTTAAAAATTCACCCTCTATATGAACATACGTATATTCCAATCCAACAATTTCTTTAACAAAATTCAATTCCTTCATGTAACTAATTATCCACAAGGATACTTAAAATCATACTGGTAGTAATAACAAAAAATTCAACTTCAATAAAAAAAACTTCCGAATAACCTAATTCATATATGTACATATGTGTTTATGAGGAAATCAGTAAATGTGACAATAAAAAAAGGCAAAGCAAAAAAAAATAATAACAATAAATTAAAATGGTACACAAGATAAACATATAGGTTGTGAGACAAATCTCCCATATCAAGAATATTAAATTTAGCGTAGCGAGTTTCTAATGTTTCGCCCGTTGCTGTACTCAAATCCCAAAAATCCTCCACCCGTATCTTCTCTTGCACATGCATTCTTATATGAATACAAGTAGTGAATATATGTGTATGTGCCTATGTATAACTAGGTGTGTATGTTTATATGTACATACATATGTATATCGGTTTTAGTAGCTTATGGCCTTAAAAGAATTATATTCAACAATTTTTATTGAGCTTGGGGCCGTTTTTAATGAAAAACTTATTTTGGAAAAGCAACAATAATTA
Organism: Rhagoletis pomonella; assembly: GCF_013731165.1. NCBI lineage: Eukaryota > Metazoa > Arthropoda > Insecta > Diptera > Tephritidae > Rhagoletis > Rhagoletis pomonella. The sequence continues at coordinate 876 of NW_023481172.1, read as the reverse complement.
GAAATAATGGTAGAAGTGATAGCTATTGCGGAAATCAGCACATTCCCTCATCAGACGATCCCACTGACTCAGCCAGTTGCATACGCACTGTGCTAAATTCGCCTTGTGAGTTATTGTGAGTTCTTGTTGCTTTTTTCCACTATTTCATTTGTTAAGGCAACTACAATCAAGTGATATCGTCGGTTCGAATCCTACTGAAAGAAGTCTGATGAGGAAATGTGGTGATTTCCGAAATAGCTATCACTTTTACCATTTTTCAAATTATTGTTGCTTTTCCACAATAAATTTTTCATTAACGGCCTCAAGCTCAATAAAATTTGTTGAATATAATTGTTATAAGGTCAGAAAATAACAAAAACAAATAACTGAAGGACGAGCAACCTAAAAGCTAAACATTCTAATAATAGAAATATTAACAAAAACCAACAAAACCAGTAACCACATGATCAAGTTTAAATAGCACTGGAATTAGCTGCGCTTGATTGTAGTTGGCAAAACAAGTGTAATAGTGGAAAAAAGCAACAAGAATTCACAAGGCGAACTTAGCACAGTGCGAAGGCAACTAGCTGAGTCAGTGGGATCGTCGGTTCGAATCCTACTGAAAGAAGTCTGATGAGGAAATGTGGTGATTTCCGAAATAGCTATCACTTCTACCATTTTTTCAAATTATTGTTGCTTTTCCACAATAAGTTTTTCATTAAATCGGCCTCAAGCTCAATAAAAATTGTTGTATATAATGGTTATAAGGCCATAAATTAACACAAACAAATAACTTAAGGACGAGCACAGCTAGAAGTTAAACATTCTAATAATAGAAATATTAACAAAAACCAACAAAACCAATAACCACATGATCAAGTTTAAATAGCACTGGAA
>NW_023481171.1:0-2032 GCF_013731165.1 Rhagoletis pomonella | reverse complement strand
TTGGATGTATATTTACATATACGAATACATATTTGCAAAATTGCAAACTTTTACTTATTCAAAAATTAAATTTGAAAAAATATTAAGGAAAATGAACACACCCGGTATCCACAGGTATGCATTTGTTTTCTGGTTATTTTTACAGTTTTATTTGCGGTTTCGTTTTCAAATTGATTGTGATTTTTGATTTTTTTGGTTTTTGTTTTTTGATCTTTCGCATTTTTTTCCTTTTCTTGTTTTTTTTTTGGTGTTTGTTTCTTCAGTTGGTACATTTACAACAATAAATATAACACGATTTCAATTAAAATCATAGTAGTGTTTTGTAGTGCAATTCTTTTTTGCTTTCTGTTTGTTTGTTTGATTTGTATTTCAGTAATGAGGTTACGTTATCGGGTATTACAACAACATGTACAAATAGTTAGTCGAAACTGAAGGCCATATCTGAAAGATATAAAATAAGTTGAAAAGGTAGTATTAATAAAAAAGGTAAGTAGGTTTTAATTTTTTGTTTATTTTTATAATTTGTATGTTTGTTTTCAAATTGAATACGAATAGAGAGTGGAGATTTTCATAAGAATACAGAAAGGGTGGTCGAAAAGCAGATTTTTTCAGTGATAGATATTTGTTTAAATTAAAAACTGGTTTTTTGAGATGATAGTAATTTATATATATATGTATATAAATATATATATTTTTTTCAATAAAAAATTCTTAGAAGCCAAATCAAAACTCCTCAAGCCAGATCTTAACGACAGCTAACGATGAGTGCTGCAGGGCCGATTTACGGTTTCCAATTTGGTTAAAAGCTATAAAACGGTTGTTTTTTGTTTCTGACAAAGACCGAAAACAACAGTTATTGATGAAAATGTTTATTGAAAATTTCACTTTGAATAAAATATTCTACAACCAAGTCAAATATACGAAAGGATTTATTTTTTCGCCGAGGATCAAATTGGCAAAACTAAAAATATTAACAGTTATTTCTGATTTTTTCTTTTCTAGTGTGAATATAACAGTTATTTCTGATTTTTATGATAACAGTTATCAAAGACTTTTATTCATTTTCATTTTGTGAAAATCGTCAACTAACAATGATTTTTATTCATAAATGTAGCCGAGTGAATTTTTTTGCTGACTTTAATAAGTAAAGTCATTCCATAACTGTTGTCATGAGAAAAATATAGAACATAAAACTACTGAAATTATGATTCGATAACTATATGTATGTATATGCTATTTGTCCTTTTAACAACCAATGACCGTTATTCTTATGATTTTTCTTACTGATAGGGACAAGTCTTTGGGTTAAGTCCTGGATAGAGGATTCGCTTGGAGACAAAATATTGAGCAATCAGGTACTTTTTCTATTGAGTTCTCTCTTAATTGTTAGGATATTTGGGTAAAATTTGTTAGTGGAGATCTTAAAAAAAATTGGAGTCAGTAGGAACTGGTTGCAATCGTTTACATTTTAATGGGCCAGGGCTCGAGCCCTTTTCCGAGCAACTATCTCCAAATTATGCGTACAGATTGAGAAGAAACCGAACTTCGTAAATAAAGGTCACATGAAGCATTCGTTCAACATCAACACCTGCAAAAAGCCTAGGTGGTTATTGAGAAAGTGGAAAACAGAGTTGGCGTTGTGATCCAATTTTCAACGCGATTGATCGAACCCTTCATGAACAGCGCTTTCTGTCATTTAAAAAAACAAAGCATTTTTCATCCTCGCACTTCTTGAAGTAGAATTTCGAAATGTGGTGATTTTTCAGCCTTGTTCAAAATGACTGGAGTGGTTTTGAATTTTTGGTAGATTTTGTATGGGCATTTTGGCAGCAAAAATTGTTTGTCAATATTTTACAGCCAATTTCACGAAAGCAATTTAAGTGAAAAATTATCTTAATTTTTGAATCTTATATGAAATTTGACAGAAAATCAAAAATTATTTTCCATTTAAATTGATGGTGAAACTTTGATGGACTCGAGCGAGCTTAAGATATTGACCAAACATTTTCATCTTTTACACAGATTTTTTTTT
>NW_023481170.1:0-2032 GCF_013731165.1 Rhagoletis pomonella | reverse complement strand
CATATACAAATACAAATACATATTTAAATACATAAGTATTTTCAACAATTTTGAGTTAGCTCACTTTAGATCTAGGTGAGCGATATGTGTAAGCGCCAATCTATTATTATTATCAATTTATTGAATTAAATTTTTCAAACAGGTGGCAAACTTCCTCAAACATATTCCCGGCAGTAAACTTTCCTAAGCCTCTTCAATTGGATACCCATATTGCAATATTCAACTCACCTTATCAATTAAATTAAATTAAAATTTCCAAGCAGGTGGCAACCTTAAACAAAAAACTTTCGGCTGTAAGCCTTTATTTTGACAGGCATATCGCAATATTTACTTTATCTTGCCAACTTAGTTAAACTGCAATTTTCAAAGAGGTGGCAACTCTCCAAGCTTTTTTCTTTATATATTTTAAGTTAGATCTCAAGCAATACATAGGTGAAAACTCCATTCAATTCCTTGCATTAGTTTTCGAGTGACGCGCGCACAAACATACAGACAGAAAGACATACAAAAATTCTAAAAATTCGCGAAAGGCGTGTTAGGCTATAAAAAAATCTGGGTAATTTATTTGCGGGTGAAACTCACGATAAGGCTGATTACTGCCCACTCGTTGCTCTTCACTTTTGTAATTGCTATTATAAGGAATCAAATCCCAGTCATTTTATACATTTCTGGAGCGGTTTTTTTCATATCCTTGCCGCTAATTCGTTATTTTCACATCCATTTTCCATTTTCCATTTCAATTTTCAAGTTCATTGCATTGCTTTGGTGGAAGCGAAAATCCTCTTGCCTGGGGTGAAATGTTTTAGTTGACTGAAAACTTGTTAATTATGTATACATACTTTAAAACATACACACATACATAAATATAATTGCAGCAAGTAATACGAAACTGTACAACGAAATATTTGCATTAGTAAAACAACAAAAAATTTTAAACCAACAAATAATGGCATTTTAATTGACCGCAATCATGCAAATTTTTATTTTTTGTTCCATTTTTCGTTTTATTTGGACTTTTACGGTCGAGTGGGCATTTCTTGCAGTTTGAGCGATTCAAATTGAAATTTCCCTTTCCATTTCAATGCAACTTTTGCCCACTTCACCATGTTGACATTTTGAGTGTTCATTAATGCTTGCAACAATATTTCATTTTGAATTTCTCATTTTGCGCTAAAATTGCAAAATAATGAGTGGCTTTTCAGGCACGATTAGGTTGAAAGTACATGTTTGCTTTTTTTGCAATTACAATAAATCGTTTTGTTTTGGGCGAAAATTAGAGGGTCAGCTGCATTGAAAGCCACTTGTTAATCAAGTGCCTGGGAACAGAAATATTTTTTATAAATCCATTTACTTACATACTTATATACATAAGAGTTAAAAAAAAATACTTTTAACAATTAAAACTTATTTCGGAGCAGTACCGTACTAGGTTTACATACGTATAAGTAAGTTATCATCATTTTCGAGCTTAACTCCCTAATCTGTAATTAGAAAAAGTGATTAGCCATACAAAATTTGTCTCTCATTAAACTGTAATTATAAAATAATCTCCGATTAAACCGATAACTTTTCGATATCCAATCTAGTTTTATCGACTATTTTTGCGAAGAAGGGGAGAAATGTCAAATGTGTAAGAGGTTTGAAAAGGTATTTCTACTAAAATATTAAGTGAAAAAAATATTTAATTTGCTTAATTTAGCAGAAAAAAGGTGATCACACTGACACAGACCACAAATTTAACTTCTTATTGAGTTGTGAGAATGACAACCGCAACAAATTTGACGCCTAATAACACGGTTCAACAAAATTTCGTCGTATATTATCCCAAAAATGAGCCGACCTCATCTTATAGATTTTTTTTTTTTTAGAAGAAAGCTGTTGAAGGGTCAAAAATGGCAAATTTCAAAAAATATTTGCAAATGTAATCCGAAGAAAAAACTACTCATTAATAAATAATTTAAAAAAAAAAATTAAAAAAAAAACATCGAAGAACATAGCGAACGAGGGCATAGCCACTATGGAGAAGTGGTAT
>NW_023481169.1:0-2032 GCF_013731165.1 Rhagoletis pomonella | reverse complement strand
AATAAATAGGGACACGACATTTTAACAAGATACAAATAAAAATATTTCAAGCATTTTTTATGGACGAAATTATAACAGAGATGCCATTAAACCCAAAAGTGTATTGCAAAACTTGCAAAATGCTTAAGTGGATTTTGAACAGGAGCGAACCATTTTTTGGAATGGTTTTCGGTGCGGTTTGGCATTTCAAAATAGAAATGGTTGGGTTCGTGGTACAGTTTGAAGCCCGAAAAAAGCGACGGTTCAGTTCAAAACCGGTTTACAGCCCTGGTTATAAGCCCTATGGCTGCATCTAATTCAAATGTGATTTACATATAACCGCCTAAATCGCCGTTGTGGCAAAAATGAGATTTGGTAACCCTGAACTCCAGGCATCAAGATTTATGCATAAAAATTCCTGTAAAATTTGAGTGCCATAATTGTTGTTGTGTTCAGAACTTTACCTCATCAATTATTTTTCTCTACCCTACCTTTATACTTCCAGTGAGAATTTTGACGGCCTGCCTCTCGCTATACCAGTAACTACCGAGTCTGTAAATGCTAAACTTTCTACTTTACGGAGTGACCCCTTCCCATAGGTAGCCACCTGCTCTTAGACTATAAGGCCATATAAACTTTTCACACAAGTTTATTATCCCCTTCCCGAAATTCTCGGGATATAGTTTCATTCAAAGTTAGAGTCCGACAGATTAGGCGGCATCGGCTAGTATCAGCCAAAAGAATCGGCATCGGCATGGGCCGTTTCGGCCGATTCTTTTTATTTTTTCCGCACTTCATTCCATGTTATTTATTTTTAACTTCTTTAATTCCTTTAGAGTTTAAAATATTAATGCATCTGAGTCCCCCTGTAATAAATGTGGGAATTGACGCGCGGACAACCCGCAGCGGACAAACGTACTGACCTCATTAATACATCTCTGACATAAAGGGACAAGCAACAACACTGACGAACTAAGGGGAGACAAGAAGTACAAAAATGGACAGCGAACTAAGTCTTCAAACTGCACAACGATCAAACGGACGAAATAAAATTACAAGCCCAATCAATAAATTGTAAATGTATATAAACGAAGCAAAAAGTGTTTTATTAACTCGGAAGTAAGAAATTGGTGCCAATAGTGAAATGAGGCTACGCAGGTGAAATAAATAACAATAAACTAAAAATTTCATTGTATTGTGTTCGCGTGAATAATTAACCTTAAATCGCAATAAATTGGCGCTGCACAATCGTAAAGTGTGTATGGACATCCCGTCAAAAAATATTACAAATCGAATTGACTGTAATTGACTGAATTGTGCGGCATTGTAAACTGTACTAGTCAAAGGCATAAAAGTGGACATTACGGTGCCAAATCAAGGGCAATCATGGTGACTATCTTCGAACCGCAAGAAAATAGCGGTTAAATTGTGCAGCGGCAAATATACGATAGCCACAGCAGAGGAAGAACGCTTAGACTATGCTCAACAGGCCAATTAGCTGAGGCAATTAAGCTTTAAATTCCGAAATATTGTTTGGTGTTCACACACACGTCAGCTGACCAATTAGCGGTACGAAATCAGCTGCTGGATTATCTACAGTGATGGAAAAGTTGGAACAATAGTACCTTTATTTAGTTTGAAAGTACATTCGGTACAAACACACAATCTTAGGTACATTTGGAACGTAGCCAAATAACTTCTCAGGAAATCAGTTCTTATTTTTATTGACATTTCAATGCATTTTCTGGTGCGGGCAACTGGTCTAATAGATTCCCTCTTTTGTGAATATGGGCATATAAATGATACAAATATCTCTGCGAAGCAAAAAGATATTTGAGCAACGCCATTTCAAAGAGAAAGACTTATACTTTAACACCTTTTTTGTATTTTTTTGAGAAAGATTACTCTGGCATGCATACACAACTTCAAAAATGGGCAAAAACGGTATTTTTTGCACTTATAGGTTAGAATATCTCAAATTCCTGATGTGGTAGAGCAATTCTGCGGCCAGATTTGAATTCAGCGCACCGAAAACCTTCGGGAAAGTATAGTC
>NW_023481168.1:0-2032 GCF_013731165.1 Rhagoletis pomonella | reverse complement strand
TTTAGAAAATATTATATTCGATTTTGCAGAACAAGAAAAAGTCCAACTCAGAAACTTAGTTTCGTTTTTAAGAGATTCAAAATGTACAACATTTTACAAATTTTTAAAGGAACTCAAAATGAGAAAGTGCTTTGAAGACCCACAAGAATTCGACATTGATAATAGAATTGCGCCCGGAGTTCATCACCATGCAATTTCGTTAACAGAGCAACACAGTAAGGGTGTACTAATGCCATTACGATTTCAAATTAAACATTTCTTCGAACTTCCTAATGTATTAAAAGATACTTTGGAAAATACACAGAAATTCCTTGCAAATGATAATGAATTAAAAAACATTGTTAATGGAAAATTATGGAAATCTAAAATGAGTTTATTCAGCGATAAAACAGCAATTCCTTACGTTATTTATTTTGACGATTTTGAAATTAATAATCCTTTGCGTTCCCACAGAGGGACACAATCAATAGCTGATTTTTATTACAGTTTCCCTACTTTGCCGCAGCACTACCAATCGCGACTAGAAAATATATTCCCTGCTCTTTTCTTCAGAAGTAAACATAAACAGTTTGGAAATGACGCATCATTGAAATTACTGGTAGAAAAAATTAAAAGTCTTGAAGAAGAGGGAATTGACATTAGCTTTGATAATACAACCAAAAAAATTTATTTTGTACTAGCACTAGTTGTGGGTGATAACTTAGGTTTAAATAGTATTCTCGGCTACACTAAAAGCTTTTCATCTAATTACTTTTGTCGATATTGTTTATGCAATAAAGAAGAAACTTCGTACATGGTCGAGGAAATAGAGAGCAAACTTCGGAATGAGTTAAACTATACAGAAAACCTTGCTACAGAAGATATACCAGAGAAGCGAATAAAGTTAACTGGTATATCTGAGAATTCCATTTTCAATGACATTAATTCATTTCATGTGGTAAATAATCTTACCGGGGATATTATGCATGATATTTTTGAAGGTGTTTGCCGATATGACGTTTCGAAAATATTACTCCATTTTATTGAATCCGAAAAATTGTTTACAATTGAAATTTTAAATGATCGAAAAAATCAATTGCAATACGGTGAAATTGAGTTAAGTAATAGATCTCCAGAAATTCAAATATCACATTTGAAATGTCAAAAACTTAATATGTCAGCACGAGAAATGTGGACATTTTGCCATTTTCTTCCAATAATAATTGGGGATTTAATACCACTACACAATAAACATTGGAAACTTTTTTGTACATTAATTGAAATTATAGACGAGATTTTAAAAACAGAGTTCGACGATGAGTCCCTTAATAAATTAAAGTTAAAAAATTAAGAACCATCACACGATTTACGTACAACTATTTGGCCCGACGTTAAAACCGAAATTTCACTTTCTACTTCATTACGCTACAATCATAAAAAATGTAGGACCTCTTAAGCATGTATGGTGTTTTAGGTTCGAGTCCAAGCATAGAGAGATTAAATCGTATACCAATTGTATTACCTCTAGAAGGAATGCACCTTTGTCAATCGCTGTTAAATGTATGATAAAGTTTTCAAATCGGTTACTTTTGAATAAAGGATTAGATAGAAACTTATTTTTTGAAAACCAATCTAAAGAAAAATTTAAAAACAGATATTACAGTAAAAAAGTAAATATAAGTTCTTTTGAATGCGAAATATTAATAAATGAAAGCTACAATTTTATAACAAAAGTGGAAATAAAAGGTACTACTTATAAAATTGGATATTTCCTGATGTCAAAATCTTTGAAATTATTTGAAATCAAAGACATTATTGTACTTGAAAACAACAAAGTAATTTTCGTATGTGTTGAACACACAATTGCAATGTTTTCAGACCATTTTCAGTCATTTCCAATTATAAAAAAGTACAGACCAATTTTATCTATTGGACTTTTCTGAATTATATTATTCACCTCTTAATACAACTCTTTCCCCTAATGGAATTACGTATATTCGTCCAACGTTTTTTTGAAACTATACATGTATAAATTTTATATATATTTATATCT
>NW_023481167.1:0-2032 GCF_013731165.1 Rhagoletis pomonella | reverse complement strand
TGACACGAATAAAATCCGGATAGAATGGATATCCGGTTAATATTCACATGTTCAAGTATTCGGTTATCCGGATTTACGAAGATCCGGTTAATATTCGTATTTTCAGATTACAAAAAAAATCAACAAACTGATTAATAATATTCGTGAATTCAATTATGCACACGATAGAGTGAATTAGCTCTTGACGGACTTGAAGTTGACCTTTTGTTTTGTATCGTTTTGTCAAAATATAAACAAATGGCACTATTCTTTTCATCAATTTTAGAAATGCTACAATTTGGTAAAAAAAATTCACCACGACCAAAAGTACCGTAATAGCCTTCATTATTCCGTCCATGATATTTTAAAGCCATGAAAAAACTCTCGCGGTCAATTTTATATTTTTAATAAACGATACTTTAATTTCCCAATACCAGGCACTCATGCATATGAAGCATGGTACAATAAAAACAGGTAGAAGCCAAATTGACATCAAACCTACAAAAGTCAAAGTTTTCGGGAGAGTAAAAATAAAAATGAGCGTGTGTAAGGAAAAATAAAAAAAATTACATTTCGCTGGTTGACGTTTTTAAGTAAATTTGAAGTTTTGTATTTATTTATTTATTTTCTTTAGTTAAAATTTGTTAATTTATATGTTCTTTTCTATTTTTTTTATACATTGAAAGTTTATATTTATAGTACCTGTTTTAGTTTTGTATAATATACAAATGTATGTATAAAGCGATATATGTACTAGGCATAACGTTGGGCAATCAATAAAACAACGGAACACAAATAATGATTGCGACATTCCCTGTAATGCATTTTCAATAAGTTTGGCTTTCTCCAACTCTGTCTTGAGTGCTGAGTTTTCACCCTCCAGATTTTCAATTCTTGACTTCAGCAACAGAATTTTGAGTTTGTAGCTGGATTGTTCTCAGTCTCCACTAAACGCCTTAAATTAAAAATATTTCTATGAATATATCGCGTTTTAACAATACTTACTCAGTTTGTGAAGCGCGATCATTTATTAAGCTTCCACAACTTGATTTATGAGTTGCAGTGTTGTTGGAAGGACTTTCCGGCATAAGGGTCATAGGAAGAGGACTTGGCATCAAACGTGCCTTTCCTGTACCTCCTGGTGCATTTATGAAATCTGCTGCTTTAAAATGCTTAACGCACAGCAAGGCATTTCGCTGCAGCTCTACCCCACATCTGCTTTCCCAACGCTCCTTACGCCGAGGGCATTGAGGCACGTTAAAAAAATTAGTGATGTCTGCATTATATTTAACACCACATAAAAAACAACGCTTCAGGTGCTGCATTTTTAACACATACACTAAGTATAAACCGCACAACACTACAAAAATGCAAATTTAATTAAAATTTGTTTTTAACGAACATTCAAAAAAAACAAACGACATGACATTTTAAGCGTAACGAAATATAGGAAATAAAATAAAATCAAGTTGAAGTTTAAAGGTTTGGTTCTCATGAGAGCAACGTCATTTTGGCTTCTACCTGTATTTATGTGCCTTGCATATGAAGTAGCAAGTTTTCTATACACATATATTTGTTTGTTGAACTTTTTAATTTGTTTGTAGAAGCCTTTGAAATTACAAAGTAGAAAATTTGGAAATTTTAAAATTTATACAAACAATTTTGTGCGTAGAAATAGAAAACTTGTTACTACACATTTATGAGCGCCAAGTATTGGGAAATGAAAGTATCTGTTTGATAACGAAAAATCCGGATATTCGGTTAGCCGAATATTACCTTAGCTTCCAAAGTAACCAGAGTTTTCATTTAGGTATCCGGATATTCGAATATTCGGTTTATCCGGATAGTAGAAAAATCCGGATGAAGTTCCCAGCCCTAGGGCGTGGTTATCGTCCGATTTTGAAAATTTTCGGCCATTTGGTATGCTGTAAGGCCAACAACTGTGCCAAGTGGAAGAAATTGGTGCAGCGGTTACCAAGATGTACACATGTAACCATAAGTGGGCGAGCAACGCCCATTTTCCAAAAATTTATAATATTCTTATTTTTCGTCT
>NW_023481166.1:0-2032 GCF_013731165.1 Rhagoletis pomonella | reverse complement strand
TAATTCAAATGGTTATGTCGCAGCTCCTGCCTCACGCACCACACATTGCAAGCTATTTAATATTCTTCCTAAAAATATAAAACTCAATAAAAGATTAACTATATATTTGAAAGAGGTAAAACTATGGCTTCTAGGTTTTAACCATGATGAAATTGAAGTTTTACTAGCACCTACCATATAAGGATTAACCATGTATTTGTCAATGTTATTGTGGCTTGTTAACACTTTTTATTTTTAATATTTTTATTGAGCTTTGTGCCACGATTGTTTATTAGGAAAAATTGAAAAAGCAACAAAGTCTAAGCGGTAGAAGTTATAGCACTATTTCGGAGATCAGCACATCTCCTCATCAGACTTCTTTTTTCTAGACATCAGCAGTGATCGAACCTGCGAATTCGATGTTCAAAGTCAGAAGCGTTAACCACTGAGCTATGTACATCCCGTAAACTCTTGTTGCTAATTCATTTTCCTTATTCAACCAACTACTATTAAGTGCAGCTGAGTTGCCGCTATTTAAACTCGACAGCGTGGCTGTTGTTGTCAATTTGCTTTTTTGTATAGTTTCAGGCAGGCTCTTCCTAAACTATGTATTTGTCAATGTTATTGTAGCTTGTTAAAATTTTTTATTTTTAATATTTTTATTGAGCTTTGTACCACGATTGTTAGGAAAAATTGTAAAAGCAAAAAAGTCTAAGTGGTAGAAGTTATAGCACTATTTCGGAGGTCACAACATCTCCTCATCAGACTTCTTTTTTCTAGACTTCAGCAGGGATCGAACCTGCGAATTCGATGTTCAAAGTCAGAATCGTTAACCACTGAACTATGTACATCCCGTAAACTCTTGTTGCAAATTCATTTTCCTTATTCAACCAACTACTATCAAGTGCAGCTGATTTGCCGATATTTAAACTCGACAGCGTGGTTGTTGTTGTCAATTCTATACATCCATTGGCTTATTCGTTGTTGAAATGGCTCTAAGGGCCGGTTACTCAATGTCTGGTTAACACTAATCTCCATGTTATATGCATGGAGCGGAACACGTCGATAATGATGTTTAAACGGAGATTAGTGTTAACCAGACATTGAGTAACCGGCCCTAAGACTGTCTAACGAGTGTGCGGGCAATAACGAGGGAGCGGGCAATAACCGGTTAAGTAGTATATCAAGCAACATTTATGGTCCTTTAACAAGTACTGCTAAAATAAGCAACCGTATAAGCAACCTAGAAATAATTTTAGATTCCTACAGCGAAAGCAAAGGCTCGGATGTAAAATCTAGAGACATTAAAAAATTTGAAATAAAAGCTCAATTGAAGGCCTATCTTAAAGAAAAAACGGGCTCATCTGAAAATCCTCTCGATTGGTGGAAAACCAAACAAAATTATTGAGAAGTTTTTTATTTTATTTATTTTCTACTTGTTAGTCTGGTCTGTAGACAATTTTGAAATAGATATTAAAATAATTCAACGATATTAATAGATTGATGCACACACATGCATATGCATATGTATGCACATACATACGAGCACCTATTAATTTCATTTAAAGCACTGATAGGCACTGCCTTACCCGCGGGCAAAACTCTTTTAAGCTTTCTATGCATTTAGTCATATACATATGTAATACTTCTATATTGATAGTAAGCTAACATCTCAATGTGTAAGCATTCCGAAATCAAAGCGAGACAGTCTAGTACTGTTTTTGTCAATGTATTGTGTACTTGAGTGCCGGTTTTGTAAATGGGTCGTGTACATGTTTATTTATAAACGTATGTGTTCCTTTTCTTTCGTATGTGTTTATTGAAATATCTGTACTGTAGTGTTTTCGGACGGCACTAGCTCTTACTGCCAATGTGGGAGTATTACATATAAGCATTTTGTATAGGCGCGAGGAGAGTAAAAGCTCTCTCTACCAAAGCTGATTTAAAGAAATGGGGGGGCCGGCATTTCCGTTGTAGCGTACGTAATGCATAGGGCGACATCTACCTTTACAGTTGGAGATTAGATGTCGCCCTATGCTCTATGCGTTTTTTT
>NW_023481165.1:0-2032 GCF_013731165.1 Rhagoletis pomonella | reverse complement strand
CAGCGCTAAATTTCATGGTCCTAGCTACATAAATGGATGAATTATAAGGAAAAATCTCATATCTGAACAATCAGTTGTATGGGAGCTATAGGTTATAGTTACCCGATATTTTTAATTTTCACTGTAAGTTTTGTGTTGATAATTATTGAAAACAGTGCGGAATTTCATGTTCCTAGCTATATAAATGGAGGAGTTATAACGCAAAATTTTATATCTGAACAATCAGTTGTATGGGAGCTATAGGTTATAGTGACCCGATCTTTGTAATTTTCACTGTAAGTATTCTGTTGATAATGGGTGCAAGTACTGCAAAATTTCATGTTCGTAGCTGCATAAATGGAGAAGTTATAATGAAAAATCTCATATCTGAACAATCAGTTATATGGGAGCTATATGTTATAGTGGTCCGATTCTTCCGATTCCGACAAATGATTAATATATTATAAAAATACACCCACCTGCCAAATTTGATCCGGATATCTCGAAAACTGAGAGACTAGATTGCATACAAACAGACAGACAGACGCACAGACGGACAGACGGACAGACGGACATGGCTAAATCAACTCAGCTCGACGTTCTGATCATATAAGTATACATTTTCATGGGTCTATCTCTTTTTGTTCTGGTACTTACAAACATCGGACCAAAGTTATAATACCATTTCATGCTCATGAAAGGTATAATAAAGGGAGTTTATAAAAACTTGGTGAAAATGAGTATGGTTCGACGATTCATCAGAGGATGGGAGCTTAGTGGAACTGGAATAGGGAAAACGTTTAAGAGAGTACAGTCTTTCGAATATATTTTGACATACAATTTTCTACATATTTAGTAAAAACTTCCGCCTGTTTAAATAAGCGTTTGTAGACCTGTTGTCCGCTACTCAAGACCTTTTTCAGCAATGCACTCGAGCCAAATCTATTTAAAATATTTTAAAACTATCAACAGTTCTACAATTTTACGCACAGAGATCGTGTCAACTCATTATTTGGATTTTCTTTCATAAGTTTAATCAGCCGTTCGAGCTGACCTTAGACCTACATGAAATTAGTCAAAAAAATTTAAAACTAGTGTCTCGCTGCCAAAAAGTAAAAGACAAACACAAAGTAATATATTTTTCACAATTTCCTCATACTGCGCTACAGCATCGAAAGCAAAATTCTGTTCACTTTCGAACACAATTCGATACTCAACGAAAATTTCGACACGGTTGCATAGCTTATAACACGAATTTCAAATTCGACCTTCGCTGGTTATCGAATACATCTCATAATACATCTCATAAAAAGTGGTTCAATTTGAACCTCGCCACCCTCAACCTTTTTCGGCAGATTTTTCGTTTGGAATGAGAGCCCAATATGGTCCCAACCGAGTGTCAAGAAGATTCACTTCAAAAATACTATTTAAGCATCCTACACAACATTGCTTCGCATTAAACCCTGATTGTACCTACACTGTGCATAAAATGTCACATATCGAATCTGTACAATGAGTTTTGCAGGCAAGCGATTACCCGACGCAGCGCATGACAGGGCATGACAACGGAGTTTAGGGAATTTTGATTTTTCGCTATACGACATTTTCAAAGAGAGATTCCACCGCCTTTTTCTGTTAGTATATCTTCCTAACTAAATCATGGAGTACTGGAACAGACTAACTGATTACACCGAACAGCGGATTCTTTGAGACTAAGCTCTCTATGCGGAGTATAATTACACCCATGTTTCACGAGCGCTGCCTGTCTATGACCTGCACTGCAATGTAATCACAACCAAGGCTTTACTTTAAACTTTACTCAATGTAGGACACTACTTCATACAGAAGTATGTACCTACGTAATACAAACAGGCACCGCAAACATTACATAGTTTATAATCCTTCATCATCAGGTATCAATTACATCTTGAGGTGAAAATTAGCCTCATCCACAATTCTTTTTCAAGCATCAGGGTTCTTTAAAGCGGTCCTCCAGTTGCTGGCAAAAATAGTTTTTTCAAGTTTGCTGCCTACGGTTCACCGGAACGATGTT
>NW_023481164.1:0-2032 GCF_013731165.1 Rhagoletis pomonella | reverse complement strand
TTGGCATAAATTTAAAAGGGCGCACAGCAACATTCGCAGGCCATAAGTCCGGATTTAATAGCTTTTCGTAGTGCAAGTTAGATACGCCCAGTTTAAAGTTTACACTTTTTAGAGTATTTATAGAAACATCCTTTTTAACTAGGGGAGAGCACGAAAGCATACTGGGTTTAATGTTTGCATGTTTAGCTACATAATCAATTATGTTTTCCGCTTTGACCGAATTAGAAAACGAAGACAAGTGCAGCCACTTCAGTTGAAATGTCACATCAAGCTCTTTGCTAGCATTCAAACCAACAACAATCAATGGTGCTTTTTCGTTCTTCTTTGCGCTGTTTAACTTGCCAGCAGAGTTTAGCGATGTAGCCGAAGATTGTGTGTTGGACGGCCTGTTTGCATTTTACCTCATTTAAAGAAAACATTAGCCACAGTTCGAATACTAATAATTTTATATGACAAAACTAGATTATCGAGGGAAAAAAGTTTCTGGAAAATTTTTATTAGATTTTTTTTTTTTAACTTAGTTATTTTTGAAGGCTTTAACTTCTTATAAAAACTTCAAATTTTTTAAAATGATTCAAAATTTTTAAGCCTATGAACAAACAACAAAAAACAAATAAAAATAATTTATTTACATATTTGTTTTGGAAAAATTTTTTAGTAAAAATAAAAAAAAAATTTGAAAATTTTCAAAGACAGCTCATAGCTATACAACTAATATCATAATTTCCTATTATATTGAAAGTAAAATAATGTACACTAATTTTAGGCGCGAGGTTTTCCTTGTGCTGTCATGAATGCTTCAACCCTGGACAGGTGCTCGTATTTTTTCAACTCTTGGGGTTATTTCAATATCAAACTTTTTTAACTGCAATCTCTTTTTGTTTTGGAAAAAACGTTGCCTAATTTTAGGCACTCATTTTCTTTTGGAAGTCTAAACTTCGCCACCACTCTGCCCTAGCCCCACGTCAGTGCTCATAAATCTACAAATGTTGGTATTACTTAAATTTAGCTTTTTAGGAAAAAATTGCCTATATTTAGGTGCTGTTATTGCTTTAGGAATCATAACTTTGTCTTCATTTGCAAAAGCCTCATGCCAGTTATTGTAGTTAGCTTATTTTTCAACGTTTACTTAGCTAATGGAGGATTAAAAAACTTTCAGGTAGCTCAACAGCAGAGAAGCAAATATTCAAACAAAACGGAAATGAATAAAAAATAGTTGTCGAAAAATATAACAAGCAAAATGTTGTTCAAATAAAAAACACTAAAACTCAAAAGTCGCAAAAGTTTTGTCAAAACACTTTACCTGCATGCTACACTCCGCTTCGCTCCACTAGGCCAAACATTGTGTCTGAGTGCCACAAAGTATGCTACTAGCCGACACGTACTCGACACTTGCCAAAGTATTTACAAAACTTGGTCAAAGCAAATAGACAATAGCGTCAAAGAACTTGCAACCAACAACTAACAATGTCAAAATAAAGGCAAAAATTAGAAAAACTATGAATAAATAAATAGAAGTTAACAAAAAATAGATAAATAAAAAAAAAATGGGAGAAGCTAACAGGCAACTTTCAGTGAAAGTG
Source organism: Rhagoletis pomonella (assembly GCF_013731165.1). Taxonomy (NCBI): domain Eukaryota; kingdom Metazoa; phylum Arthropoda; class Insecta; order Diptera; family Tephritidae; genus Rhagoletis; species Rhagoletis pomonella. Next base: position 449 of record NW_023481164.1, on the reverse strand, counting down.
ATGACAGTTTTGTCAAGAGAAGCTAAAAGTTTTGTAGAGTGAGGCAAGCATGAGATTTGCATGCAATTTGGAGCGTGAGCAGAGAAAAAATGAAAGAGGATGGGGAAATAGAGACGGAATGCGACATGGCAGCGCTAAGAAGAAAAATTGGAGAGTGCGATTGAAAGTATTGACGAAAAGTCAATCGAAATTTTCCCTGAAACCACTTTAGTTTGCCTAGCGGCCTTATTTTAGGGTTAAGCGCCTGAAAGTATACCACGTTTTTTACCTTGTAAAAATGTCATCATTAAACGTATTCGGTATTTTTTGGACCAAGCTTAGCCTCCACCAATTCAAAAAATGTGTTAAGAATGAATTTGCTCACATAGGATGGCATATTTTTAGGCTCCGCACCATTTCCTTGGAAATCTAGTAGATAAACCCGTTTTGTGTAATAAAAAGATCAACTG
>NW_023481163.1:0-2033 GCF_013731165.1 Rhagoletis pomonella | reverse complement strand
TTGAAAGTTTTCAAATTTACTCAAGAAAAAAATTAATAGAAAAAAAAATTGTGATAAATTACATTTTATATTCTGCGAGAAAATGTCTAAAATCAATGAAGACCTATGCTGCGAAGGCAGCGAATTATCAACAGAAGATTTTGACGACCTTTTTGAAGTGACTAGTGAGTATGTTTTCGAAGACGAAGACCCAACACCTCAGTCATCCAGTGAATATGTACTCGAAGACGAAGGCCCAACACCACAGCCAACGAGAGAATATCTAGATGTGGAAGATTCACATTCATATAACGACACATCTGTTTTTTACGACAGACGCGGGGAAAACGATTTAGCTGAGGAACCATGTGCGCAGGAAACATTATTTGGAAAATATTTCGAAATTTTGGAGAAGGTAGATATCAAATGCAATGGGCGCTTTTTTTATTAAAATAGAGCACTAATGCAGTGAGCACTTTTAACAATACTTGCTCATGTGTGCTGGCCAAGTTTGTGGTTGCTTTTTTTTATTAAAATATTAATAGCTGGCGAAACATTTTCCAAAATGTAATACATACATATATCTACATGTTTTACTAATGAATTGAATTTAACGAATTCTTTATATTACTAATTTCACTTCAAACTAATGTATGTACGTTGTGTTTAAATGAAAAACAGAAACTAAATACGGCTTTTATTTCTATCTATGCAGTTACATATGTATATGTATGCAAGTATGTATAAGTATATACAATTTGCTATGATGGAGCCCCAGAGGCTGATGATATAAAAATGTGTAGGTATTTAAGACTAACATTAAAAACTACTTGTATACACGAGGCATCAAAAAGCAGAGTGACTTCTTTACCGATTTGGAAAATAAACAAGATGGCTTCAGAAAATCTTTAAAAATAAAGGAATTGCATACATCCAGAGAAACAACCATTTACAAGTCTATTCTGCGCTGGTAATACAAATTTTGTAACCGGTAAATAAAGTTTCTCTCAATTTTTAAACCCATTTTGCATTCTGTGTACTCTTTTAACCGGTAAATTTCGTTAACATCTCATAAGGTGGTAACAAAATATTTCCCCGTGAAACTTGTAATGCCAGAACTTCCACAATTCTTCATACCTGAATATCTGAATATATTACCAGCATTACCAACGTTCCTAGAATCGCGGTGACATGAACTGGTAACATTTTTTGGTAATAAAATTTTCCGGTTACAAAATCTTCGGTAACGTGCAGAATAGAGAGAATGGGAAACGAAAGATGCCGGTAATGAAATTCGTAAGATTTATCAAGCAAGAGTTTTAAAAACTGTCAATTCTATTGACTCTGTTTTATATTTCTATATATAGTTCACTAGTTTCGAATCTAATATATGTGTATGTATGTATAAAGATGTGTCCTTTGTGCTCGACGGTTGCGATGTTTATTTGGAATAATTTCTCACCATTCATTGGCCATGGTTTAATGACAGAAAACGTCCATACTTACATACACATTGAAATAAAATATTTGTTTTTTTTTCAATTCCAGATATGTTTAAACTTTAAAGTATAAAATGTATCAACCCTGGGGAAAAAAGCATTAGTACTGAATAGTAAAAAACGTGTGCATTCATTTTAAATATACAATCATGTCTGTGTCCGAATGCTTCTGTTACATTCACATTCTATACTGAATGTCAATCTACCATTCAATAACACAACACAGTTTCTTTGTTTTCAAGTATTTTAAGCCACTCCGTAATGAGTTTTTTTTTATACAAACAAAGAATCAAAATTTTGAAAAGAATGCCGAGTGAATGCAGATCCTACTGATTCAATCATTTTACAGCTCTGGTACATGAATAGATTAGACTCAAACAAGGAAGAAGGTAAAGTTGGGTATGGAGAAGATGAAGATGAAGATGAAGATGATGAAGATGAAGCTGAAGATGAAGATGAAGATGAAGATGAAGATGAAGATGAAGATGAAGATGGAGATGAAGATGAAGATGAAGATGAAGATGAAGATGAAGATGAAGATGAAGATGAAGATGA
>NW_023481162.1:0-2033 GCF_013731165.1 Rhagoletis pomonella | reverse complement strand
GTATTTGATCAATCTCTGACTCAAATCTATTTTAGCATTGACCTTTGCTAATAGGTCAAGTCCTATTATGCCGTCAAAAGTTGACAGGCTTGGCAAAATGTAAAAATCGGCATCAACACCAAAAATATTTATTTTACACTTTTCATTTATTTTATTAAATCCGTGGATTGATTTAATCAAAAACGGAGAAGACACCGGTCTGATGCCTTGTAGCTCTTTTAAGTTTTTTATATAGTTCTTTGCAGTACCTGTATCCACTAATAGTTTGACACTACTCTTTGCTCCACCTATGGTTCTACTGATCCATGGGAGAGCTGATCTTTCCCTAAAAAATTAACCTGTTCTTCTTCTTCAATGTCCGAGGTTTCATTCTGCGCTGCGTTATTGTAATTATCTTCCCCGGACTTGTCGTCTACTATATGATTCACTCTTTGCAGTTTAGGACCGGTATTCCGGTCAGAACCTGCAAGCCTCTTATGTTGTGGCTGGTAGGGCCTAATATTTTGGGACGTACCGCCCCTATACTGCTGTTGATTTTGTGCGACCCTTTGCGATGGTTCTTTGCGCCAGTTTGTACTTTGGCGCAGTTTTGACTCCGACGGATCAACTTCCATGGGAGTCACTTGTTGATTGTTATTCCTACCTACATTTTCTCTGTATTGTCTATTAGAGAAATGAGGATTTTTTTGTGGGGCCCGCATCCTCTGGTCTGAGCCACTATCATTGATTCTCCTAAATCTGCTCGAGTCTTCGGCGGATGCCGCGAAACTTGTAGCGAACACATATCTTTCCCTGTTTGACTCAACTTCCTGCGCTAAGGCCAGAGCGCTAGGTAAATTCTCCGGTCGAGACGCAAAAAGAATGTCACACAGAGGTCTTTTAAGACCCGAAATAAACACCCTCAATGCGTCTGCCCTATATTTCGTACAGATAGACTCTGCAATAGCACCCTCATGGGTCATAATAGTTTTGTTCGTGAGAAGTGTTAACTTCTTTTCTACCTCGTCAAAGTATTTGACAACTGACAGGTTACCCTGTCGAAGTGTTGAAAGCTCCTGCTCTATTAAATACACTGGACGTTTGTCCGCATATGTGAAGTCTAATCTGGAAATTATTGCCTCAAAATTTAGCACCGTATTAAAGGATGCCAAAACGGCATCGGCGGATCCCTTCAACTTATTTCTTATTATTCCCACCGCCTGGTAGTGCCTCGAACTACCCTGGTAGCCTCGAAACACTTCGTATGCGGTGTGGGCAGCTTGGCGCCACGAAACGTATGTGCTGACCTGGCCGTCGAATTCCGGCAAGGATTTGACGAGATCAAGTGGTTCTTCACATTTTACATTCGTTGTGATTTTCACAGCCTCGTAAGTTTGTGGCTTTTTCACTGTTGTCAAATTCGTTACCTGTTCCGTCAGTCGGGTAAGCTTTTCTTCAAAAGCCTCTTGTTGTTGTTGCAGTGCGCCTGTTACAGCGGCCTGCACCAAGGTCTTTACCTGGTTCGCGTCCATTCTATTTGAGACTCGCAAACTTGCTATTCTTTCCAACAGTTCCTCTAATTCTTCACTGTCACTCATTCACAAGAAACGACAAACCGTAAAAAAAATCGCGTGATACACCCAAACAGTCAGCCCTTTTTATTTTTTTTTTTTCTTAAATGAATTTTCCTTTTCTCTCAAAAATTGCCCTTGCAACTGTTTAGCTTTTTGTTTCTGTTTTATTAATACACTTTATCAATGCACTCACACTTCAACCTTTAGTATATTATTTTTTCGTTGCTTTTTTTTTTTTTTTAATAATACAATACTAAAAATTTTGTATCAATTCTTTCTCTTTTTGCATCTTTCATTTTTTTTTTTTTTTAACACCAATGCTTTTCCTTTTCTTTTTTTTTTTTGACAAAATTCTTGTTTTACTTCTTACTTACATTACGTCTTACAGTCTAAAGGATGACTTTTTGCTGGGATAGCCCTCACGTCAGGGCGCCAATTACGAAAATCCACTGGTACCTCCTTCTTTGCGTGGTGAACAAG
>NW_023481161.1:0-2033 GCF_013731165.1 Rhagoletis pomonella | reverse complement strand
TGGCGGGAAAATTTTACGACAGTTTCTAATAAATACATTTGTACATGTGTGCGTACATATGTGTATTATTAAGCATTAAGGTGGATCATTTTTGATTGATCAAATAAATGAAATATTGCAATGTGGGTATCAAACTAAAGAGTTTTAAGAAGACTTACAATCAAAAATATGTTGAAATATTGAAATACAATATGGGTGCCAAACGAAAGGTATTTGAAAAACCTTGATTTGGAAATATTTTTAATAGGATTATCACCTATCTAAAAGTAATGACTGAAAATATTGCAATTAAATGAAATATTACACAAATGGTTCCAAACGAAAAGTGTTTGGGAAAGCTTTATGAATTTTTTTAAATCTTTCCATTTATCCAAAATCCAAATAGTTTAAATAAATATAGAATTTACAACATCGTATCAAACGAAGTGATCATACTATCAACGAAGAGCTGGTACACAAATTACTTAATGTAAAAAATTAATAAACAAGTAATTTTTAAGCAAAAAACCGTACCATAAATTTTTTTATGATCCAATGATCGGATCTAAACCAAATTAGTATGGGATCACCTGGAAATCGGTTGACGTGGTATAAAGTTATGCGGTAACATACATAAAAAAGATAATCCGACGAATTGATAGCCCTCTCCTTTTTTTTAAGTCGGCTAAAAACTACTGAAACAAATAACAAAATGATAAAAAAGTAAGGAAAACAAAAAACTTTCGCATGAAAGCTTTTTAAAAAGCACTTACTGAAAACTTAAAATTGTTTACACCATTCCCTAGCATTATAAATAAGTTAACTTTTAATTGTAAACAATTTCGTTTGGGGTCGCATAGCCTGTTACGTATATTGCGAGTAAAGAAATTTTTAATAATATGAGATAATATTATTATGAATATGATTATCATTATTATTGTGAACTCCTATTCCCGATTAGAGATTCCCAAAATAAAGCGAAAGGCATTTACGATGGCATGAAGCAAATGTTAGGATAATAAGAGCTGCAGAACTGAACCATGCAGGAATATTTTTTTACAAGGGCGTGTGCCGATGACATCGACATCATCGGTAACAAAAATCGCGAAGTCTCTTCTGTCTTTTCCAAGCTGGATAAGGAAGCAAAGCGAATGCGCCTGGTGGTAAACGAGGAGAAGACGAAGTATCTCCTGTCATAAAAAAACAGTCAGCGCATTCGTGCTTTGGAATCCACGTCACTGTTGACAGTTATAATTTAGAGAATGTGGAGAATTACGTTTACTAGGGATTAGCATTATCACCGATTTAAATATCAGCATGGAAAACCCACACAGGGTTACTCTTGCCAACAAGTGCTACTTTGGGCTGAGTAGGCAATTCGGGAGTAAAGCCCCCTCTCGACGTACAAAAACCACACTCTATAAGTCACTCATCATGCCCGAGCTGCTATATGGCGCAGAAGCTTAGACAATGACAACATGCGATGAGACGGCTCTTGGAGTATTCGAGAGAAAGATTTACAGGCTTCTACGCGTGGGCGACGGGATTACCGTAGACGATGGGACGATGAGTTGTATGAGATATGCAACGAAATGTACATAGTACTGTGAATGAAAATACAGCGACTCCGCTGGCTTAGACATGTCGTTCCAATAGGAACCGAAGTTCCAGGTGTGAAAGAATTCAACTCGCTGGTGGTAGCAGAGGAATAGGGAGCCCCCACTGCAATGGATAAACCTAGTTGGCACAGAGAGAAATGACTGGCGTTCTTTGTCGAGCTCGGCCAAAATGGCTTAGGCGGTTACAAAGCCAAAGTAGAATAAGAATATGCAAATGATAAATGACGGAGTTGGGGGACCTTCTTCTTGGATGCGCCAGGAGGAAATAGGAAAATATTCTTTATCAGTTGGATTCTGCCAACGGGTCGATGAAAAAATTACATTACATTAGCTATCGCTTCGTCTGGAATTTCTGCGACATTGTTACGAGGTGGGAGCATTGCCAATTCAGCTCTTGAGCTGCCATTGAACATATAAATCATCGAAACTCCCACG
>NW_023481160.1:0-2033 GCF_013731165.1 Rhagoletis pomonella | reverse complement strand
GTCGGCGTATGCAATTATCTGACCGCCAATGTCTTCAAGTTCCCGAAGAAGGCTGTCTACTGCTATGTTCCACAGGAGCGGTGATATTACTCCCCCCTGGGGTGTACCTCTGACGGGGAACCTTTTTATTACTGATTCACCTAATCCTGCGCTTATTTCTCGGCCGATTAACATTCGTTCAATAAATGAGGTTAGTGAATTGCTTACTCCCAGGTTTATCAGAGATGAGATAATCACGGCAGGAGATACATTGTTGAAAGCACCCTCGATGTCCAGGAAGGCCGCGAGGGTGTATTCTTTGTAATAAAGTGATCTTTCAATTGTGTGCACTAAAGAATGGAGTGCTGTTTCGACTGATCTCCCTTTGTTGAAGGCATGCTGGGCTGCCGAAAGTTTGCTGCCCACCTTGTCTCTAATGTGCCCATCTATTAGTCTCTCTAGAGATTTCAACAGGAAAGACGACAGACTAATTGGTCTGAAGTCTTTTGGTCTCGTGTGTGTAGTTTTCCCTGCCTTGGGAATGAAAACTACTCTTACCTCCTCCCATTTGTGGGGTATTAATTCATTCGTAACACTGCTTCAAAGACTGGTACGAGTATGGGTGCAATCATTCCTGCTGTATGCTGTAGGTCAGCGGGAATAATGCCGTCTGGTGCCGGAGATTTAAACGGTTGGAAGCTGCTAATAGCACGCTTTGTGTTCTCCTCGGTTATGATATTCGCTGGAATGTCATCATGGTTGCCTATGATTCGGGTATTTGTGACTCTACTGTGGAGGCAACTCGGAAAGTGCGTCTGTACAAGAAGCTCTAGAGTTTCTTCGCTGCTAGTTGTCCAATCACCATCCTCCTTGATGAGATAGCTAATATTGCTGGGACTCATAGATAGTATTTTGCGCAGTCTGCTGGCCTCCGAAGTACTTTCTATCTTCTGACAGAAGTTCCTCCATGAGGAGCGCTTAGCGTCTCTTATTGCATACTTAAATCGGCGTTGCCAGTCTTTAAATTCACTCCAAGAGTTGGATCTCTTAGCTTCATTAAATTTTGATCTGCATTCCCCTCTGAAGGTTGCAATTTCAGTGGACCACCATGGAGGTTTTGGTTTCCTACTTGTTGCCCTGATTGGGCAGGCTAATTTTGCTGCACGATGAAATGCTTTAGTTATATCGTCTACGACGTTATCAAGTTGATGTTCCGAGTTCATTTGATTTGTGAGGTCGGAAATATTATTAGAAAATATTGTTTCAAATTTTTTCCAATTTGTTTTTCTGCGGTTTAAGACCGCTTGTTGTTTTCTTACTGGTACGTATAGGTTATAAACGAGGTACATGTGATCTGAAAAGGAGTTGTCTTTTGAGACTCTCCAGTCATTCAAGAGTTCTGCCCCCTGCTCATTGACACATGTAATGTCAAGGACCTCCCTTCTAACAGACGTCACAAAGGTAGGGGTATCACCTACGTTGCTAACCTGTAAGTTATTGCACATAATGAATTCGAATATCGACTCACCGCGTTCATTTGTATCTGAGCTGCCCCATATGTGATGATGGGCATTCGCGTCCGCTCCTATGACCATCGGAGTGCCGCGTCTAGACCCCTCCATTACCGCGCTCCTTAAGGATTGTGGTGGAGGTAGTGTGTCTGCGTCATGGGCCATATATGTGGAAGCCAGCAAAATAGACCTTCCGCCTGATTCCACTGCTATGATGACGTTGTCCGCATCGCTAAACTGTATCAAGGGAAATGCATTAATACACTTTTTTTATCAATATGCACGACCTGGGTTTACCTTTGTCAGTTACATAGAACAGCTTATATCCCTTCATATTCAATCCACAAACCCGAACTTTTATGACCCAAGGCTCCTGGATGAGTGCGATCTCCTCTTCTCTTTCGGCGAGACGGAGGAGAAGTGCGGCTGAGGCCGCCTTGCAGTGGTGGAGATTAATCTGAACTATCCCCACCATCAGTTTCGCGTGCTGCTGCTGGACAGCCAACCATAGTCTGGTTGACGTCCTCTTCATCAGAAAGGGGG
>NW_023481159.1:0-2034 GCF_013731165.1 Rhagoletis pomonella | reverse complement strand
TTAGTTTGCTCGATTTTTAAACAAAGCTTCTCAGCGGTGAAAAATATGCTATTGTGAACAACATAAACGAGCGAAGTTCACAATAGCGCTATTCTTCATCGAATGAGCGCTATAATACCAAATCAAAATTCGTTCGATCAGCACTTTCGACCACAGTCGAAGATCGAATGTAACTCATAATAGGGGCCTTAAACTCTCTTAAATATTTGCCACTCCTGGCCAGTTTACTAAGCTCTCATCCTCTAACGAATCGTTGAACAAGAACTCGTTGTACTCATTTTACCACGTTTATATAAACTTGCTTTCTTTTTTACTTCATTTTAATTAGAACAAATTTACATAAATATGTATAAGCACACTTCTCAGCGGTGAAAAATATACTATTGTGAACAACCTAAACGAGCGAAATTCACAATAGCGCTATTCTTCATCGAATGAGCGCCATAATACCAAGTGAAAATTCGTTCGCTCAGCACTTTCGACCACAGTCGAAAATCGAATGCAACTCATAATAGGCGCCAAAATTCTTCCCCTGAAGAGGTTTTCCCATTTGAGTTTCAATACGGTTTCTTCTTAACTTTGATGCAAAGTTACTCACGAGGCGTCGCACTGTGTTCTGTTTTGGGAAAAAATGGACAAAATCAAATATCTCCCGATCCAAACGAGATAGAGACACAAACTAAACGGCATTATAAAGCCTACATACTGGTGAATACGGGAAAACTATTCAGATTCTTCAAAAACAGTTTATTGACCTTGAATTCCAAGGTCAAGGTTCAACTAAAAAAAATGTATGTATAAAAGCAAATATCTAGCGATCGAAAATTAATAGAGACCTAAATGAAATAGTATTTTAAACTCCAAGTATCGCTGAAAAGAGCCAAACTGTTTCGATTCGTCAAAAACAAATTCCCTATCGTGAATTCCGAGGTCAGTGGTCAACTAAAAAAAAAATTTTCTGATTTAAACAAACCTAAATGTTTTTTAAGTCGGCCGCTGTGGTGTAGTAGTAAGCAGTGCACGCTTCCACTCATCAGCACCTGGGTTCAAGCCCTGGTCAAAGCAACATTGCAAAAAAAATATAGAAAAAAGGTTTTTTCTTAACAGCGGTCGCCCCTCGGCAGGCAATGGCAAACCTCCGAGTGTATTTCTGCCATAAAAAACAGCTTCTCATAAAAATACCATCGCCGTTCGGAGTCGGCGTAAAACTGTAGGTCCCTCCGCTTTGTGTGACAACATCAAGGCGCACGCCACAAGTCGGAGGAGAAGCTCGGCCAAACACTAACATATGTTTAAACGCCAATCTATTATTATTATTATTATTATTAAATGTTTTTTCAGTCGTTTTTTGCGATATACATACTGTTACGATTATCCTCGAAACCTTGAGGGATTTCCCAAATATACTCGAGCTCGTATCGCTGGATTGTTAAATAAATGCTAACGATGACCAAATTGTAGTACAATTAACTTTATTGTACAACAAACAATTTACAATACTTGCTAATACAGTAAAAACACTTTACAATATTTGTTAAAGCAATAACAACGCTTTACTACTTGCTAACACAATTAAACTTATGGCTTGCTTATTCGCAACTCAATTCTCCGCTCACTTTACTTGTAGCTTGCTGACTTCTAACTAACTCACCTCGTGGTGGCGGCGCCCTTATATACCTGCGCTGGCACTTATGGCAACTCTAGAACATTCTGAAGTTTATCGCTCATTCTCTTTCTCTCGCTGTTCGCAGTGTTCATCCAACTTGACGTTTCTCTTTGTGGAACATTCTACGTCATTCTTCGAACATTCTGCCTATTTCTCGTTGTTCGCTTTGTGTTGCCGCAGTATTCGCCACAATACAAATAAATGCACATATGTATGTGTGGTGGGTCATATCTATATATTTTTAGATACACAATATCAGATGTATATATAATGAAAATTACTCCTTGTATGTATAGATATGTATATGTTTTTTTTTTTTTAAAGAGGAGGACGCATCGAAAGCCTGTAACCCGTCAGTGTGGGACTTT
>NW_023481158.1:0-2035 GCF_013731165.1 Rhagoletis pomonella | reverse complement strand
CTACAGGGGTCGCCGTGGCTATGACTTATTGGTACAGAGATGCCACACTTACAAACTTGTGCTCAAAAAATTTAAGCATACAGTACAGCCAACATGCCCCACGCTCCTTGCACAAATCATACACGATCTCTTTCCCGCACATACAACGTTCACGCGGGAACTCTGTGAGGAACCTACTAGTACCGTCCCGGAGGTAACGGTAGAAGAGGTCACAAGTGCGGGAGGCGAGATAGCCGTTAACAAGGCACCAGGACCTGACGGAGTACCAAACGTAGCCCTAAAAAAGGCGATTGCTTGCAATCCGGAAGTATTTGCCAGCGTCTTTACTTCATGCCTTCGCGAAGGAATATTCCCAAACATATGGAAGCTCCAGAAGCTGGTACTCATACCAAAGGTCCAAAACCCTACTTCTTCTGCTGGATATCGCCCACTGTGCATGCTGGACTCAACCGGTAAGGTACTCGAGCATATTATAAAACGTAGACTCGAAGAGGCCACAGAGATTCATCTATCTAAAAACCAATTCGGCTTCAGAAAAAGGTGTTCAACTACAGACGCAATCGATGTAGTTAAAGCAATCGCTGAAAAGGCCATTGCTGGCAAGCGGTGGTTGGGTGGTACTAAGAAATATTGCCTGGTTGTCACCCTTGACGTCAAAAATGCGTTTAACAGTGCGAGCTGGAAGGAAATTTTAAATGCCCTCCGCGCCTTAGAGGTGCCAACTTACCTGCAGGCAATCATTTCCAACTATCTTTCGGATAGAATTCTTCGCTATGACAGCGAAAAACAAACGACTGACAAAGTAGTATCATCCGGCGTGCCCCAGGGATCGGTACTAGGACCCCTCCTGTGGAACGTCATGTACGATGGCATCCTGCGACTAAAAGTCCACAAAAGCGCAACGTTTGTAGGTTTCGCGGACGACGTATCAATCGTGGTGGAGGCCAAAACACTCAGAGAAATTACAGACATTGCGGAAGCCGCAATAACAGCAGCCAAGCAATGGTTAAATGCTAAGGCGCTAACGCTAGCAGACCACAAGACCGAGGCTGTACTTATAAGCACCCGTAAGAAAGTTGAAAACCGTGGACAAAAATGCACTGAAGCAGCGCAGCATATCCCAGTGGCAGAAAAGATGGGAGAAAGCGTCGAACGGTAGGTGGACTTATCGGCTTATCACGAACATTGGCGCCTGGGTGGAACGACAACACGGTGAGGTAGATTTCTACCTCACACAAATTCTGAGCGGGCACGGATGCTTTAAGGCTTATCTCCACCGCTTTCGACATGAAGAGGACCCATATTGCGACCACTGCGGACAAGCCGCTATTGAAGATGCGGAACACGTATTTTTCGCATGCCCCCGATTTAGCGCGCTGAGGAGCAGACTTAATCAAGCGCTAGGAATAAAGGCTTCCCCAGGAAATCTGGTCCCACTAATGTTGAAAAACGAAGAAGCATGGAAAGAGGTATGCAGCATGGCTGCTCAGGTGATGCAACAGTTGCGTACCAGTGAGCAGATGAGGCGCAGACACGAACGACAACAGCAAGAAGGGAATACTATCAACGCGATAGCCTCGATATAAGCAACGAGCCCATAAAGCCCGCCACATGAAGGGATAAGTGGCGGCACGGAACAAAAGGCGGCATTTTCATCGCATCCCTCCCCGTGAAGTAATGCCTAACGGTGGTCCCGCGGGGGGCGGAAAGTAAACAGGCTTATCCTGGTTTCGTTGGGCCACTTGAGGGTAGTGCGCTACCACAACGTCCAAAGAAAAAAAAAAAAAAAAAAAAAAAAAAACATAGTTGGGAGGCACTCGCACAAGTCGGACCCACCGTCGTGCATAAACTCACGCCACCGATCACTTCCAGCAGTCAAACACACGCCCACACGCAGCAGCAATAGATATGTATGTACATTGCCACAAACATTTAAAGAACGTACGCGGCAAGTAGTTCTGAGCACACAAACACACAACACCCAACATACATTTATCTTATTGGACACCAGCAACATACACATCAGCGCGCAAAC
>NW_023481157.1:0-2035 GCF_013731165.1 Rhagoletis pomonella | reverse complement strand
TTCCAAAAACGCCTGCTGATCGATTTTCTTGTACTACTTTTTAAAAAGCTGTCATTTATTCGGCAATTTTTAAGTATAGTCTGATAATGGGATAATAAATAGGAAGGAACCTCTCCCTTCCCCCCCTCCCCTCTTCGCGTATTGGGTCACACGTCACTGTTGGCAATCATAGCTTTGAAGTAGTGAAGGACTTTTTGTTTACCTAGGATTCAGCATAAACACCACCAATAATGTCAGTCTGGAGATAAAGCGAAGAATAACTCTTACCAACAGGTGCTACTTTGGGAACGGTAGGCAAGTGAAAAGCAGAGCCCTCATCATGGCCGTCTTTTTATATGGCTCAGAAACATAGACGATGTCCAACAAAGACGAGAAGGCTTTGGGTGCTTTCGAAAGAAGATGGAATGACGAACTGTATGAGCTTTTTAACGACATGGACGTAGTTAGGGGCATAAAAATACAATGATTGGGCCAGCTTTGACATGTTGTACGCATGAAAGACGACGCTCCGGTGAAAAGATCCTTCGACTTCGTTCCCATGGGTGGACAACGAAAACAAGGGGGCCCACGAACACAATGGAAGGACCAAGTGCAGAACGAGATGTCCATACTTGTGATGAACAACTGGCGGAAACCCGCAAAGGAGAGAGGCAACTTAAGAAGCAAAATAAGATGAAGAAAATGGCATCTATTTTTTTAAATATTTTTTTTTTTAATAAAAAACCAGCAAAAATTGTTCAACTCAACGCCAAGAACTCTGACAGCGTCAAATCAAAAATTTATAACAATCGAGGAGGCCTCCCTCAATTGGTACTATAACACAACAAATTATTGGAGACGCAAAATCCAAATGGTGTCCGAATTGGGCTGAAATGCCCCATATATGTACTTCATAATTATGGAAAAACACAACTTTTTTGCCAATGGTCCTCATAGGCCAGGAAAAAGTTACTCTCTTGAACTTGACTAGATATGTTACGAAAAGAAGTATGTACTTAAATACATATATTGCATGTGAATACAAAAACAATGTCCTGAATATCTACAAAGTCTCGTTGACATTCACTTTTCTACAAAAATGTTTAATCATACACTTTGTTGTTGTAGAAAAAATACTTAATTTTAGGACCTGAATTAATGGTAAAACTCTGCCCTCGCGTGAATTTTGTTTTTGTTTACCATAGTTTACGTGTTAGTGCTTTTGATACAATCACTTTTATTTATTAAATCAGCCATCAGCAAATAACGGTCTACAAACATACTCGGTGTAGTGTGTATATAAGCCTGTAATCATACTTGTAGATGCCAAATAGCAAGGACATGACTTAATGGTCAACGAATACAATTAACGTTATGAGCAGTATTTTTTTTAACTGTGTACTAACTATGTATATACATATACGAACAATAAGCATTGTATGTATGAACGTTTATTAGGGTGCTTCACTCTCCATACAAAAAAGATCGGCAACAGAATTATAATATTTTGCGACTTCCGCCAAAATGTTTTAGAGAAATATAAAGACTTATTTACGTGAACTGATCGTTTTAAAGAAACGTCCAAAATGAAGTTTTTTAAAAATAAAATTAGTTTTAAAAAGATTTTCAAATCGGTCCAAAACACGTGAATCTTAATATTTTTCCGAAATATTTGGTGGAAGTCTTTTTTATAATTCCGGCGAAAAACCCGCAACTATTTTTTGGCGAGACATCCTAATGTCATAAGTAGATATATATATATATATATCTTGTAAAAAGCGAACGAGTTTTTATCGTTAGAAATTGCCTCGTGGGACAAGAGTCAAACAGCGCTAATGAAAATTTACACACATATGTACATAGTACATATGCAGATAAAAGGAGTAAATTAATTGTGCGATAAAATGTAATTCAAACCAAACACAAATACATATAAGGCAATACTAAAGATCTCAATCGTACCATTAAAGTACTTATACAATAAAAATGATTCGCAGCTTTTTTTTATTAAAGAAGTGATCTACCACATAGTAAAACCGAAACGGCGGCCGCTCTG
>NW_023481156.1:0-2036 GCF_013731165.1 Rhagoletis pomonella | reverse complement strand
AAATCTTAAGGAAATCGTTAGGAGTTTCTCATTTCTGTAACGATTTTTTTTACGAATTTTCAAAGAAAATTATATGAAGTGGTTGACACGAACTCGTAAAGAAATTTCTGTACAAAAAATAAAGAAAATTCTGGAAAATTTCTGAAAGATATTCTTCACATAGCACCATTATTTTCGTTGCTTCACAGATTTTCTTCCGAAATTTCGTAAAAGAATGGAAAATTAATTAAGAAAATTCGGCAAAAAATCGAATTAAATCTTAACGAATTCTTTAAAATTTCTTTACAATGCTTAATACTCTGAAAAAATGGTTTGCAGGGTAACTCAGCTGATTTGGTGTATGTGTTTCGCCGCACGGGTCTGATATCAAATTGAAAAATTTTGTTTGAATTTCTACACACACTCTTTTTTAACAAAATTTCAAAAAGAGTTTTCCTTTCGGTACAAAAATCAATTTCTTTTCTTCAATTTTTCTCTTGGACGTCAAATTATGATCTTCTATAAATAATTTAAGACCAAGCAGAGCATAATTGGAAAACAATTGTAGAAGTTATGAGCACTTAAGTATCAATATTTACATAAAAAAGTTTCCATACAAGTTTATGATTTCATGAATGTTGGCCAACTGTATAAAAAAAAATAAAAATAATATAAAATTGTAATTAAGTGACGCCCTTTTTCAGTTCACAAGAGCGGCCATATCTCAAAACTTGTTCTACTTTTTTCACAATTTGGCTTCATAAGCGGATTCAGCAAAGAATTTTGCATAAACAATGCTGGTCAAATGCCACAGGTTGGTTTTTTTTCATTTGACTAGTGTTACCAGATAACAGGAAAATATCTTGTTTGTTTTTGTTACATAAATATTCAACAATTGTTTACTCTTAAGTTGTGGCTGCTTTTTCATTTTCGCATCCTTATCATTATTTTTCCTCTCCTCTTTGAATGGCTAAATGTTGGCTGGCGACCAACTTTGTTGAAAGCGATTAGTTGAAAGGCCATTCCACCAAAAGTTGAATGCAAAGTTGAACAATGCAAACACCTTTTTATGGCGAATATTTTGATATTTTTTCATATTTTGATATTTTTAGCCATTCAACTTTTTTTTCGTGCAACCCTGCGCTGAGTTGAACGCAAATGTTGAACGCAAAGTTGAACAATGCAAACATACTTTAAATGCCAACGACATGAAGTAGTAAATATAAATTTTTTTCAATCGTAAGTGACGTGTTTACGTTTTTTAAAATATATTATTAAAAGAAAAGATTAAATAAAACCGATGTGATAAAAAAAAGTCCAATCCAGGACCCGCTGCGCTAATCGGTGGAGCATTCGAGTCTTCAAATGATGAGTTCCCCTTATCCTTTCTTAGTTTAACATTCAATTAAAAATGTATTAAATTTTTTTCAGAAAAGTTCATCAATGAGAATGGCGGCGATGAAGCGGAATATATAGCTGCATCGATGTCGCTTTTCCAATTTGCCAATAACCGCAAGTAATTGAAAGCACGCAACAAGATGTAATAATTAATTTTTTTATGCTTAATTTGTATGTGTTATTGTGAATTTGTATGCTAAAATGTCTATTCCCTATTTATATTTTAGCGTAGCGCATTTCGTTTAGTTTCTAGATGTTAAGCAATCTATGTATGAGTTTGTAATGAAATATCTTTAAATAAAGGGTTATAAAAATGTTTATAAAAAGCTATCTTTTGAAAATTTTTAGTAAGTTTATATTCATACGCTTATAAAAAACTTTTTTTGAACCTTTGTTATAAGTTAACACTTTTGCGCTTATAAAAAGCTTTCTTTTGAACATTTATTACAAGTTTATATTCTACGCTTATAACCAATGTTCCTTTTCGATTATATTACGCTTACTTTCAAGCGTTTTATAAACAAAAAATCAACGTTTTGTAAGCTTAATGTTTATAATTGAAAACTTAAAAAAAACTTTCTTTAAGTTTATTTTGCTTGTTGGGATGGTTTTATTGTTTTTAAAACGAATTTTATGGGATTTAAAACTGAAGTAAAAAA
>NW_023481155.1:931-2036 GCF_013731165.1 Rhagoletis pomonella | reverse complement strand
TTCTGGTGGCAGGAAAAGGTGAGAAAACAAAGCTCACCATAATCATCATGTAATTTTGCATTTACATTCGGGAAATTGCTTTCAAATTTCTCACACGTATGGATGGCCACCCGTATGAGTTTGGTTTGTTTTTTTTGTTAATTCTCACATTATTATTCATTTAATTTATGTCAATATGGCAGCTCACGTATGAGCGTAGATGTCAAAAATCGATACAAATTTATCGCTAGATGTATATAAAGGAGCAAACACAATCTTCATATGCTCGGGTAATATTGCAATATTATGCACCCCTTACACGACCAATTGAACACGTCAATCATAGACCAACACCAACGTGGGTTTAGAGCGCGCAAGTAATATATGCCAATTCACGGTTCTATAATTATATGATGTAATTCTCGCCACCCAACCATAAGTACCATGATATTAAGAATAAATATCAATAATAGCAATGACTTTACGATCGAAACATCGACAAAATAATCATTTTCAGGTAATAATGACTCGCTATACAATGCTAAGAAAGAAAGCGGAACGCCACGCTCATCGTTACCCGATAGCGTGCCGGCTATGCGAGGGTAAGCACCCAATCCGTCTATGCCCAGTATATCGAGCAAAGACCCCGGAAGAGCGTTTGCGAGAGGTCCTGTTAGGGCGGTTCTGCGGCAATTGCTTGTCGATGACGCATCGTGTACAAAGGTGCACCAGCCGCGATCGATGCCGCCGATGCCATGACAAGCACCATACGACGCTGCACATCGACGAAGAGCCCGTTGACCGGAGACCGTGGAGCCAGCAGGTTGCCAGCGAAGAGGAAAGAGACAACGTACTCTCGATATACGCGTCAGACTCCGGAACGGATTCCCGAACCCGAGGCCCTGAAATCGAAGAGGGCGAAATAATTGAGCCTGTAGCGGAAGCGAATTTTCCAATATCGACGGGGGGATCGGAAACCCGGACTTTCCGACTCCCGTTAGCACATAAAAGGCGACAACATCAACGGGCACGACAGCGCTGCGGAGCGGAGACTCGGGCTCTCCGCCCGCGGTCCATACGCCAAAAGGCTACCGGTCAAGAAGGACAACGGCAACGGGCACGACAG
>NW_023481155.1:0-921 GCF_013731165.1 Rhagoletis pomonella | reverse complement strand
GACAGCGCTGCGGAGCGGAGACTCGGTCTCTCCGCCCGCGGTCCATACGTAAAAGGGTTTCCCGTCAAGGAAAACAACGACAGCGCCGTGGAGCGGAAACTTGGACTTTCCGCCCGCGGGACACAAACAACGTGGCCTCAAGACGCGATGAACGACGGGGTGGACTGGTGACTCGGCCTCGCCAGCTACCCGTCGCCTTTAGATCTGGCCAAGTAACGCTAGCCGCTCAGGGCTTGAGACCATTTACGGCAATTTCCCCTACAGCCATAGTAAAGATAGAATCTAGAGGACGCTTACACCTCATACGTGCTTTAATTGATGTGTGCGCGCCAGCGTCTATAATATCGGCTAGTCTGATGCGAGAATTGGGCTTGGAGGAGAGTGGCTTCGGGCACCAACGAAGCTGCATGATTCGGCTGAGAGGAAAACATGGGCAGGGCGCCAGGCCGGCGATCCACGCAGCAGTAGTCGGTAACTACGTGCAGCTGAGCCCCACCGTTAGCGTTGACCGCTCGATAGCTACGGCATATGCCAATATTCGGTTGGCAGATCCAAATTTCTTCTCATCCGCTCCGATCCGCTTGGTGCTGGGGGCGGACGTCTATCCGGAGATTATTCTTCCGGGCACCCTGCCTACCTCCTTCGGCCCTCTCGTGGCACAAAATAGCATCTTCGGCTGGCTACTGTCAGGGGCTTGCCGATCCTGAATCACTGCAATAAAGTATACTTACCTCTTTACACTTTCAAAATTTCTCGTCGGTTATGAATTACAAACTGCAATATATATTTTGAATTTTGAATAAATACATATACAATTGTGCACTGAAATGTCAAGCCATGTCCTGTTTTATTTAATCTCTTATCTCCCACAGCTTGAGAAATCCGAAACGAGCATCAATGGTGATGACTACGTATCCAGCT
>NW_023481154.1:0-2036 GCF_013731165.1 Rhagoletis pomonella | reverse complement strand
TGGCGGGAAAATTTTACGACAGTTTCTAATAAATACATTTGTACATGTGTGCGTACATATGTGTATTATTAAGCATTAAGGTGGATCATTTTTGATTGATCAAATAAATGAAATATTGCAATGTGGGTATCAAACTAAAGAGTTTTAAGAAGACTTACAATCAAAAATATGTTGAAATATTGAAATACAATATGGGTGCCAAACGAAAGGTATTTGAAAAACCTTGATTTGGAAATATTTTTAATAGGATTATCACCTATCTAAAAGTAAGGACTGAAAATATTGCAATTAAATGAAATATTACACAAATGGTTCCAAACGAAAAGTGTTTGGGAAAGCTTTATGAATTTTTTTAAATCTTTCCATTTATCCAAAATCCAAATAGTTTAAATAAATATAGAATTTACAACATCGTATCAAACGAAGTGATCATATTATCAACGAAGAGCTGGTACACAAATTACTTAATGTAAAAAATTAATAAACAAGTAATTTTTAAGCAAAAAACCGTACCATAAATTTTTTTATGATCCAATGATCGGATCTAAACCAAATTAGTATGGGATCACCTGGAAATCGGTTGACGTGGTATAAAGTTATGCGGTAACATACATAAAAAAGATAATCCGACGAATTGATAGCCCTCTCCTTTTTTTTAAGTCGGCTAAAAACTACTGAAACAAATAACAAAATGATAAAAAAGTAAGGAAAACAAAAAACTTTCGCATGAAAGCTTTTTAAAAAGCACTTAGTGAAAACTTAAAATTGTTTACACCATTCCCTAGCATTATAAATAAGTTAACTTTTAATTGTAAACAATTTCGTTTGGGGTCGCATAGCCTGTTACGTATATTGCGAGTAAAGAAATTTTGAATAATATGAGATAATATTATTATGAATATGATTATCATTATTATTGTGAACTCCTATTCCCGATTAGAGATTCCCAAAATAAAGCGAAAGGCATTTACGATGGCATGAAGCAAATGTTAGGATAATAAGAGCTGCAGAACTGAACCATGCAGGAATATTTTTTTACAAGGGCGTGTGCCGATGACATCGACATCATCGGTAACAAAAATCGCGAAGTCTCTTCTGTCTTTTCCAAGCTGGATAAGGAAGCAAAGCGAATGCGCCTGGTGGTAAACGAGGAGAAGACGAAGTATCTCCTGTCATAAAAAAAAACAGTCAGCGCATTCGTGCTTTGGAATCCACGTCACTGTTGACAGTTATAATTTAGAGAATGTGGAGAATTACGTTTACTAGGGATTAGCATTATCACCGATTTAAATATCAGCATGGAAAACCCACACAGGGTTACTCTTGCCAACAAGTGCTACTTTGGGCTGAGTAGGCAATTCGGGAGTAAAGCCCCCCTCTCGACGTACAAAAACCACACTCTATAAGTCACTCATCATGCCCGAGCTGCTATATGGCGCAGAAGCTTAGACAATGACAACATGCGATGAGACGGCTCTTGGAGTATTCGAGAGAAAGATTTACAGGCTTCTACGCGTGGGCGACGGGATTACCGTAGACGATGGGACGATGAGTTGTATGAGATATGCAACGAAATGTATATATTACTGCGAATGAAAATACAGCGACTCCGCTGGCTTAGACATGTCGTTCCAATAGGAACCGAAGTTCCAGGTGTGAAAGAATTCAACTCGCTGGTGGTAGCAGAAGAATAGGGAGCCCCCACTGCAATGGATAAACCAAGTTGGCACAGAGAGAAATGACTGGCGTTCTTTGTCGAGCTCGGCCAAAATGGCTTAGGCGGTTACAAAGCCAAAGTAGAATAAGAATATGCAAATGATAAATGACGGAGTTGGGGGACCTTCTTCTTGGATGCGCCAGGAGGAAATAGGAAAATATTCTTTATCAGTTGGATTCTGCCAACGGGTCGATGAAAAAATTACATTACCTTAGCTATCGCTGCGTCTGGAATTTCTGCGACATTGTTACGAGGTGGGAGCATTGCCAATTCAGCTCTTGAGCTGCCATTGAACATATAAATCATCGAAACTCCCACG
>NW_023481153.1:0-2036 GCF_013731165.1 Rhagoletis pomonella | reverse complement strand
GGCAAACATCTTCAGGTCCTGAGTGAGTTATTGCAAAACGCACTCGGTCTGGTAAACATCTGGTCCAAGGAATGTGGACTTAGTGTCAATCCTGCCAAGACAGAAATGGTACTTTTCACAAGGAAGTATAAACCTCCCTTATTTAAACCTCCCACCCTAAACGGGGTGGCACTTACGCTCTCAACCGAGGTCAAATACCTTGGAGTTATTCTGGACAAGAAACTGGACTGGAAGCGAAACATTGAAGACAGCTCCAGGAAGGCCAATACCGCCCTGTATGCCTGCAAGACGGCTATAGGCAAAAAATGGGGAATAAAACCACATATAGTACATTTTCTACGGGGTCACCGTATGGTGGCCTGCGCTAAACAACACCGTATCCAGAGCCATGGTGGAACGTGTGCAAAGGACGGCTGCCATGCTTGTCACGGGAGCCCTGCCCACTACACCCACCAAATGTCTGGAAATAATCTTAAATCTTCCACCTGTGGATCTCTACCGCAAATTTCGGGCCGGCTGTAGTGCGGCCAGGTTAAATACAATCCAGCCGTGGAGAGACCTCAGATTCGGACATGCAAAAGTACTTGAAACTCTACCGGATAATCTACGACAGATAGATAATACCACTCATCTATTCTGTTTAGATAACAAATTCTCCACAAGAATCCCAGAGAGGAACGAGTGGGAAAGGGCCACAGACCTGCACCCAGGATCTACGGCCATATATACAGATGGTTACAAGCCTAACAAAAGAGTGGGTAGCTGGATCTATTCTGACGAACTCGCGCTAAATCTCAGTTTTCGCTTACCGGATCATTGTAGCGTTTTTAAAGCGGAATTAAACGCGATTGTGGAGGCGGCTCGGCGCCTTATAACCTCCGCCGCTCCAGGATGGCCTATTTCTATCTATTCTGACAGCCAGGCTGCTATCAAATCTCTCAATTCTAACGAAGCAACGTCCAAAGTAGCCATCGAATGTAGGAAGACTCTCAACCTGCTGGCATCAAAATGCTCCTTGACTGTTGTATGGGTCCCTGGACATAGGGACATCCCTGGCAACTGCCTAGCCGACAAGCTGGCAAGGAGGGGGACGGAAATATCTGTAGTCAATTCTGCTCGGAATACGGGCATATCTCTAACCTCCTGCAAACACAGACTAAAGGCGAAACTCGTTGAGGTGAGGAGGTAAATATAAAGTGGGCTGTGGAAACCACCTCCGATACTACCAGGCAAATCTGGTCAAAGATTGATGTAAAGCGATCCATAGCTCTCACCCGGCTTGACTGCTCCTCTCTCAGATTAGTAGTCGGGGTAATCACCGGACACTGCCTGATGGGCACACACGGAAAAAGGTTAGAATACTCCACCAACGATTTCTGTCGCAGTTGCAGAGACGAGGAGGAGGTGGAGACCATCAAACACTATCTCTGCCATTGTCCCGCCCTGGCCAACATGCGCAACCATTTTTTCAACAAGTACTTTCTAGATTGTTTAGCCGATTTGAAGTCGGCGAACGTTCTCGACTTATTGTGCTGTATAAAATGCACTCGCTGGTTCAATTACTAAGGGAGGGAAAGAAACAAATGGCTTCGGCCAGTGGTATCACAACGGGCTTTTCCAGCGCAGAGCGCGGAGCAGCCACTGTAACCTAACCTAACCTAAGCTAAGAAAATTTTTTTTTAGCACTTGGTCTTTGATGGATTGTTTTTAGAGCATAATGAACCATATTTTCCTATTGCCAATCAATATTCTAAAAAGGCGGATATTCGGCCCACGCTAGTTCACACCCCGTAAACTCTTTTTGCTAAATCATTTCCTTATTCAACGTACTACTACCAAGTGCAGCTGATTTCCGTTAAACAGCGTGATTGCTGTTGTCAATTCTGTACACTCATTTACTTTATTTTATAGCAGTGGTGGCCAAAAATTTCAAATGGAAGCGCGCGCACCACTACATTGAATACGCCACTTTTTTCGTTAGTAAAAAGCATGAGTACACTCTAAAAATTCAAATATTTATTAATATAGTTTTTTTT
>NW_023481152.1:0-2037 GCF_013731165.1 Rhagoletis pomonella | reverse complement strand
ACGTCAGCCAGAAAATTACTTTTTTCTTTTGCTTCATCTTGTCAGATGTTGTCAGGGTGTTTCTTTTACTTTTCATTCGAGTTTGTGTATAGCAAGTGCAAAAATAACGTTTTGCTGCATATTTTTAGGCGATTAAATGAAAACAGAGTGACTTGTCCAGTGGAAAGAAGGTACGTACTATGTATGTATGCAGTATGACTAATGTGACCAACCGTACTTCTTTCGGAAGTACAGGACTTTTTGAGCCGTTGTAGTTCGTACTTCGAACAGTCAAATGTACTTCTTTGCAATGTTTTGTACCAACCCAAGGCACATTGAACAGGTAGTATCAGTAGAGCAGCTGATTTTATTTAATTTTTTTTCAAATTATTTTTACATGTGAAACCCTTTCCCATACAAAACAAGGAATTGAAAAGCAACGTTTGGAACGTTCACCTAAGTCCTCAGCACAAACGCTGAGCATTCGAGAACCAAACAAAATTTACTAAAAATTAAAGTCGAACTTTAGGTAAGACAAGAAAAAATACGAAATACACATCGCTGTTGTTTTTGCTCTAATACGTGTCTGATATGCCTTGGTGCTACCTTTTAAGTTGAATTTTCTTTAACTGTTTCGAAAAATTTCAAAAGGTTAGTCATCTCAGTTAAGAAAGGTAATCATAGATCAACACATAAATTACGACTTTCAATTCTTTCACTTCTCTAGCTGACAAATTTCATTACAAATGGCTATACAATCAAAAAAAAATAAAAGGTGTTATAGAGTTTAAAAATTCTGTGGCGAATCTCACTTGCTCCTTCGAAGTTCAGTCAAATGTACTTCTTTGCGTTATTTTGTACTTCAGTTCCTGCACTTTTAGTCACATGGCCTGGGCGATAAAGTCGCCGGGGACCGATGGCATCATACCTGCTCAGCTGCAAAGGGTTCTGAAGGTGACATGCAATCGGATGCGCATTTTACACAGCCTGACAGCACCTTTTCATAAAAAAATTTCGGAAGCGTACAATTACCAATATTTTCTTGTTTCAGTGAGTGTTTTGATAAGTAAAAAAATATGGATAGTTTCGTGAAGCGAACTGAAAAAGGTAAATATCTGATATTGAACGAAGTAAAATAACTGATATTGAATAATAAAATATCTGATATTGAGTGAAAAAAAAACTGATATTTAATGAGAAAATATCCTTTATTGAAAAAAGTAACTACATAGCTCTAAAAAAAAACTGATTATTTAATAACCAACGACTCCTTCTGATTCGTATGAAGTTTTTCCTTCTTTAATCACGCAAAATATTTTAATAAAAGTTTTGAAAATTTCTTGAAGAAAATGGCTATAAGTTTTCCCATCCTGTGAAATTTCAAAAAATAGTTCACCGTTGGCACCAACAACTGTTTTAATTCAACAGAATTTTCTCTTTTCTGTGATATCCACATTGTTATTCTACATTGCACTGAGTTTTTTAAATAGTTTTTTGAGTTAATCATATCTTTAAAATTTCAAAGTCCTTTTGAGAAAAATCGTGACTTCAGAGAGAAAAACTTAAAACCTAGTTTCACTATTTTCGGCCCGTAGTTTCGCGAATATATTACCTGTTGTGTGTGTAAAATAAAAGCTTGCGCACCTCTTCGAGTTCTGGCAGAAGGAAGTCACACAGCAATGACTTCAATTTGGAAACTTTGGTATGTCGCTTGTTTTACAAGAGGTGCTTCAGTTGTTTTGTTGTGATTTTCAGGATATTTTGAAAAAGGAAAATGCACTATAAAATGCTAATATCGTTTTCACGCTCCTAAATACGCTCCAACAACCTTCACAGCAACCACAAAAATGCAAATTCCAAGTTGAATCAACAAAATTCCTTATACGCTCACTATTGATTATTCAACTACAAAAATACAAAGATATGAAGGATTATGGATTAAGGAATTGACGGTCGCTGTGGTTTAGTCGTTAGAAGTGCGCACTACTATTCAGCAGGGCCTGGGACCGAGCCCAGTTTCCGACTAACATCCAAAGCAAAAGAAAAGAAAAAGTTTTT
>NW_023481151.1:0-2037 GCF_013731165.1 Rhagoletis pomonella | reverse complement strand
ATAACATTTACATGTAACCCTAATTGGAACGAAATCAAATCAAATATGGAGTCTGGTGAGCATAGCATGAGCATTGAATAATAATTTGACTCGACGGTTCAACAAAATTTGGTCGGCTTTTATCTCAAAAGCGGGACCAATCTCATCTTATAAATTTGTTTAACTGAATTTCAAGTACATTTACAAAATTTTCCTAGCGTGTCCAGTTTTTGCGAAAAAAAATTTAAGTTCGAAAATAGCAAATCTCAAATATTTTTTAAATAGAATTTAGACTTAATTTTTTACTCAAAAGCCGGACGTGCTAGAAAAAAAATCTATCATATACGATTGGTCCTGTTTTTGAGATAAAATACGAAATATATGAATTTTTTGGAACCGAGTTATATGAGTATTCGTTGATTTGTTATTTGTTTTTTATTACTACATATATGTAGGTGAACAACCGTGTTACAGACCTGATCTAATTGCGCGGGTTTTTCATTTAAAGCTACACTGTATTCTCGATGACATAAATAAAAAGCATATTTTTGGAAAAGTTTCAGCTGTAATATATACAATAGAGTTTCAGAAAAGGGGCCTTCCCCATGCTCATATACTTATATCTTTAGACAATGATGATAAATTCCACGACACGTGCGCTATTGATAACATTGTATGCGCTGAAATACCGTTCGCAGGAGAAGATCCCCAGCTTAATGATTTAGTGGCCCGACATATGATCCATGGCCCATGTGGCTGCTTCAATGCTAATTCTCTTTGTATGCGGGATGGATCCTGCATAAAAAATTTTCCTAAAAAGTAGCCCCTCATACACGTGATAATGTTAATGAATATCCAGTATATAGGAGAAGGGATACTAAAATCTGTGTAGAAAAAAATGGCGTATCCGTTGACAACAGATTTGTAGTCCCATACAACAAATATTTGCTTCGAAAGTACCAAGCAAGTTTGTACGACAGTGAAAAGCATTAAATATATCTGCAAGTACATTTACAAAGGTTTCGATTCAGCTTCAGTTATGTTTCAGAATGAAGGTGCTCTTAATTACGACGAAATTGTGGGATATCTTACTGCTAGATGGGTTGGCTCTGCTGAGGCAGTATGGCGTATTTTTGAGTACGAAATGCATTTTCAATCACACACAGTTATTCCTCTCGAATTCCATCTTGAAAATTTACAACGTATAACATTCAGGGTCGGTGAAGAAGAGCGCGTTTTGAATCAAAGCGATTCTAAACTCATGGCTTGGTTTAAACTAAATAGACAAACGGTTGAGGCTAGGGAATATCGTTATATCGATATACCTTACCACTACATATAGCATCCGCAAACGAATTTTAGAAAGATCGTCAAGGAGGTTCAAATAAAATTGTTACGCGATTAAATGCTGTTTCTGCTAAAGATCCAGAGCTCTACCACCTTCGTCTTTTACTTCTTCATGTAAAAGGAGCGAAAGACTTCAGAGAATTGCGAACTGTGGATGGCCATGTATATGCAACATTTAGAGAAGCCGCTATTGCTCTTGTCATTGCATCAAGTTCAACTCATTATTTTGATACTTTAGAAGAAGCGGGCCTCTTTTATTCTCCACGTCAAATACGTGAACAGTTCGCCATGTTGTTAGGGGTAAATTCTCCTTCCGAATCGGTGGATTTGTGGCACCATTTTAAAGAAAACTTTGTGGAAGATTTTATTTATCAAGGACTTGCCCAGGACGACGCTATAAATGCTGCTTTACTGGAAATAGATGAAATACTAATAACGCATAATACCTGCTGTGAAGAGCTCGGGCTTCCAAAGCCAGTTCGGAATAACTACGCAAGACAATTGAACACTAATGCAGGGCAATATAAAATCGACTTTGATGAAATGTACACCAAAGCCCCAAATGAGCAGAAATTCGTAATGGATAGAGTTTTAGTGCGCTTCATAGAAGCGAAAATCGTGGCAAGGTATTTTACCTTGATGCACCGGCAGGCTGCGGAAAAATATTCATCCAAAAAGCCTTACTTGCAAAGGTAGCGAGCGAAGGTCAAA
>NW_023481150.1:0-2037 GCF_013731165.1 Rhagoletis pomonella | reverse complement strand
CGTAGATTCCGAAAATTGCGGAATAGCGTAGCCAAGCTCGCAGTTGTTGTTCCATAACACGTGCAATCGAATGGGTGTCACTCAAGTAGATAACTAGGCATTTGCTGAAGCCAGTAAAGTGAAGGAAACCAAGAGGAGGGTGAGAGTCAGGAGCGCACTCAGGAATATATTGTTTTTGGGGGGCGGAGGGCTTTATATTTCTTAAGATAAATCACCAGAAATTACTGAAAACTCGCTTCAGATAATATGCTCTTTAAAATAAATTTATGCAAGTTTTATGTACAGTAGTAATAAATAAATAAACTTTTTAATATTTCATAAATGGCATTTTATTTGGCAATTACATTTTATATGCAATTTGGTTTAGATCCGATCATTGGATCATGAAAAAATTAACGGTACTCCTAAATTTTTATCTGAGATTTGAAGTCTGTTGTGTTTTTTTTAAGATGTACTCGTTAAAAAATAAAAAGTAATATAAAAGGTTACAAAAGAATTTTAACAAAAATAAATTAATTAATTCCATGAAATTTTTACACTTTTATGTTCATTTTCCTCGATTTCTGGTTTTCGATAGGGATGGTGATTTTTCACGATTGCC
The DNA here is from genome assembly GCF_013731165.1 of Rhagoletis pomonella. Taxonomy (NCBI): domain Eukaryota; kingdom Metazoa; phylum Arthropoda; class Insecta; order Diptera; family Tephritidae; genus Rhagoletis; species Rhagoletis pomonella. The sequence continues at coordinate 1,436 of NW_023481150.1, read as the reverse complement.
TAATTTTTTTAACATTTCGAATACCAAAAAAGGAAATGAACTTGTATTTTTTAACCGACTTCCAAAAAAGGAGGAGGTTATCAGTTCGTCGGAATATTATTATTTTTTATTTATTTTTTTATTTTTGTATTTTGATTTTTTATGTATGTTACCGCATAACTTTGGACCACGTCAAACGATTTCGGTAATTCGATGTTTGCATCGGAAAGGTAGTATCTCAGAGGTGGTCCCATACTAATCTGGTTAAGATCCGATCAATGGATCATGAGATATATATATCTATATTTTTTTTATATGAGAGTTCAAGTCGTTTTTTTTTGCTAAAAATTACTTGTATTATGTACATAGCTCATTTTGGTGGATCGAATCCGAAGTTGGCAAATTAAATCTTCGAATCCTTGTTTAGTACATATCAGTGGTAAACTGTTTTAGGCTGTAAACTGTAAAAAACAACAGTAAATGAGTATGCATTGCATACTTTTAGGATAATGTTTTCATTCGCAGTTAAGCTTTTAAGAGCTCTCAAGAAAAACGAAAAATGCATATGAAATGACGCGAAAGATATTGAAAAGAAATTTGCTTCTATCAAAAATTCTTAAATCAGTTTGCAGTTCTCAAGAAAAAATGCTCGTATATTTGTGTCTTCATGTAAATTTGCTTTTTCAAGCAACAGAAATAATAAAAAATACTTATTGTGGTTTTACTTGAGAGCTGCATTCTAAGCTTTGCGATACAGTTTGTTATTGAGGTTATTATTTATTAGCTTTAGGGGGGGCTTGAACCCCAAAACCCACCCCTTATGTGCGCTAATGGTGAGAGCTAAATACCTATCTAATGGATTTTGAGATTATCTAGGTAAATATTTATATTAAATATCGATTATACTATGTAATTAAAATTGACTTATCGTGTAATATTTGCTTGCCAACGCTTCATTGTTTATTGACGGCTAGTCTGAAGTGACTGAAAGCCATGCAACAGCGGCTGGGGAGAGTACTGTATGTATCTAAGTTGCTTATTGTGTAAGCGACTCCACACGATTGCTCAATATTATTTTTTCTCCTAGACCACTTTCAAAATTTCACTGGTTTCGGGGGACCCCCTGCTGCTACATTTCTACCATATTATCAAAACTCACCAACAAATTTGAATGCCAGATCTAACGATGGAATATGCAATTCTTACAAGGAACATCCGCAGACCTTGTTAAAACGGTGTTCGCAAAGCCAGCCAAATACAATCTCGCTCTGAGGATTTCATACGAAGGATGTGAGAGAGAGCAGAAAACAATAAACAATCAACAGCTCCAACCAATCAACAGCAGCCATTTGACATATGAAGCCGCGAGGCGAAGAAAAATAAAAGGGTACTGCCATCACCTATAATTGAGTCGCCTGGGTAAAAGATTGTCGTATGTTAATTTCGGTAGGTTGCGG